>NW_027176816.1:4435562-4468062 GCF_023349555.1 Cebidichthys violaceus
ACAGAGGACCTCTACTTCAGATGACACAGCACAGAAGGTGTCCTCCTGGTATTTTCAGTTTACATTACTGACAGTTTACAGCACAGCCATTGCTGTCACTCCTCTCACCGTAGTGCAGAAAAAGAGGGCAAAGAATAATGCTCCTGTTTGTATCTGATATGAGATGCACTTCATGTTTTGCAGGCATCTTTTGGCACTTTGCAAATAAAGCTAACTTTGTTTTCACTGTTTAATTTCACATGCTAGAGAGGCAACCAAAGGGAAAAAGTGATGCAAAATCCTCAAAAGTGTATAAAGGTATTAAATGATTAATTAAATATTCAGTCACTCAAACTCATCAATTATATTTCTGATAAGCAATTAATCACACTTTTTAGATGTGAGGATTTTCATTTGTTTTTTTTTTAATGATAATTATTCTGTAAATGAACAGCACATGTATGTTGCAGGTGACTCTACTAGTTGACCTCTACAAAACACCATCTCCTTTGCCACATGTTGTATAGTCTCATCCTTTTATGTAAAAAAAAGAAGATGTGTGGGGGGAGGGGGCATTACTCATCAGTGTTTATTCTGAGGCCTTAGTGCTCTTTCTTAACCTGCTGCATATGTGGGCATGTTTCTTCCGCTCTCCTTGTGTGTGTGTGTGTGTGTGTGTGTGTGTGTGTGTGTGTGTGTGTGTTCTTACAGTAGTGTGACTGGAGCAGTGTTACTCATTCTGTGACCCTTACCTCTCTCAGATGACAGGGGGCTTTAAACAACCCAGCTGCTGTATGTGTGTGTGTGTCTCACTGCGAGGCAGGGGAGCCCTACACGTGTGTGGTACAGTACAGCCCCCTGTCTTGTTTCTTGTGCCTTGGGGAGACACTGTCAGTCAGCTGAGAGGCGATAAAGACAGAAAACAAACTTCAGGAGAACAGAGAACCCTGCTGGATCCCTGGAGGTTTAGGGTCAGGGCTCACCTTATTGGTTGAAGCCAGGTAGGCGGGCTTCGTGCCAGACAGCTCTGGAGATTGGCAGATGCTTCGACTAATCTGATGTTTATTGTGTTTTTCTCGCATTGATGTTAAAGACCGAGGTTGCACAGTAAAAAGTACGCCCACACAAGCACTCAAGCAAACACCGGCACAGATGGAGACACCCAAGTTTGTCCAAATGGGAAAGAGCTGTCGGTGACATCATAATCATCACTGACATCCCACTAGGCCTGTTTATTTATCTATCCTGTTTTTACAACAACAGGAATCCACCGACCCCTAGCTGATCCTCAGAAGATGATGCAATGGAACTGGAAGGGAGAGAGAACACTTTAAGCCTCCAGTCGTTCTGTCAAAGCCAGAGCTTGTGTTTATTAAATGAATAGTTCATCATTTTTTGGGAATACCTTCAACTAAGAGATTCATATCGATCTTCTCATCTCAGGAAGAAAAATCCGACATGTAGGAACTATTCCATCAAAAACATATAATACATTTAAATTACATCCTTGTGTCTTTTAGATATTGTCTTTGTCTTGTCAAGATCTTAGTTTTGAGAGAAAGTTAGAATGCTCTCTTTATCTTATTTGTCTATTCACAGATACACACAAACGCACAGATAAAATTATTCTTTGCAGGCTACACCGGTCCGTTCTGCTGAATTTTTATATTTTTGGTGGATTTTTCAACTGCATCATAAAGATGGTGGAGAGCACTTGTGCAGCAGCTTTTTTTGCTCACTATTAATATTAATTAAACTATTAATGGTGTCAGTTTTAATAACAATCATTTGACCCGTTTACATTGACACTATTGGACGTCTTTTAAAAGGACGACTGCCTCTGTGCTATTTGGCCGTTTGGTCGTCGAGAGCAGAGAAATCAATAGAAGGCTGATATTTACTATATCTTTAATTTATACAAATGTGTGTGATCAATATGATTTCCTTGCATCTTAAATGCAGGTTAAATAAATACAACAATATTTCTGAATCTCTAGAATCATACACATCATCATCACTTTGAGACCAAATAACAAAACAACAAGAGCTTTATTTTTTGCAGAATGTGAACTTCAATTTCAGCTCCTAAAAGCTTGTTGGAATGATTCTGAAGTAACAACATGTGAACATGAAAGTGACTGACTGTGAGACGAGTCACTGTGCCAGCTCCACAGTTCACTCACTGACACTATTTGATCTCAACTTGAGTTTCATTTATTTTCAGAACGATAAAATGATCTGAAGTGAATGCTGCTGTTCATTTCCTGCTCGTTTGAGGCATTTGGTCACCAGACTTCTGTCACTTTGGTTGTCGTTTAAAAAACACCCGAGAATCCAACGCTGCAGGTTCAAACCAGAGTTTGATCTTTGACCTCTAAAGTCTCACTAATATATCTCATCATGGCTTTTTAATTTGTGAGCCAGAGGTGACTTTGATTAAAGTATTTCTCTGAATGCTTCTTAATAGTGTTGACTTTCAGGTTATTTATGAGCTGCTTTACATAATTCACTTACATTTAATTTACTTTTATTATCTTGTTAATTATGTATAAAAATAAATAGTAAATGGTCCTGAATTTGAGCCCATTCAGACAGGATGTATTATTTCAGTGTTTTTAATCTCATGTGTCTGACACTTTGTATTCACAAAGAAAACATGTTTTATAGTTTACAACTGTCTGTTAATAATTCCATTATATTACCGGTAAATAATGCTGTTATTAAAAATATCCATAAGCTCATCAGTGATGAAGGTCACATGGTTTTTACTGTGTTTACATCGTTTATTAGAGAACCAGCTCCTGTCGTTACTCCAAAATTCCATTTGGAACTTCTTTTATGACGTAACATTGATCATTTTATTGATCAGCTTCAGTTTTGTTAAGATCACTTCCTGTGAGACTGCAGTTGTTAATCACTGAGCCACTGTGTCGCCCTGAATGGGAAGGGGGGGGGTTACGAGGGAGGGAGGTGGGGATGGAGGGATGGGTGAGAGGTGAAGGAGGGAGGAAGAACTTAGGAACCAGCCTCCTCCACCTTTTCGTTGCCGTCACACGTCGTTCTCTTCAAAGTTGTTATACCTTCTAAGAGCCTATTACCCTATTTTGATCAAGACATAAAGAAAAAATAGCTCACAAGATCACGTTCAACAACAGAAATGAGAGACACTTGCTGTCAGCTCATATGGTTATGGTTTCACACACACACACACACACACACACACACACACACACACACACACACACACAGCCACCTGGTTTCTCTCTGTCTGGGTCTCTCTATCTGTCTCCCCTCTCTCTGGCTGGAATGCAGCGGTGGTCGTCTGGTCCTGCTCATCTCTGGGAGCAGTCAGCCATCTCTCCTCGTCCCTGCTCCCACTCTAAACATTTGGCTAGTTTTGGCAGATTTGTTGATTTTTGTCCCCTCATATTTTCCCTCTTGTTGCTGTAAAACTGATGCATACTCTTTCAATTAGACCACCCCAAACCCCCCCCCCCCCCCCCCCCCCACTTCCACCGGTCAGAGCACTAGTGTGGGAGTGGGGTTGAGCAGAGTAAGTGGGTTGTATATTTTATTAGTGAAGTGAAAACACACACAACCTGGCCCAGTTCTGGGAGAACCATCTGCTGTCATGGATTTTTCTTGGGAAGCTCAGCTCAAGGTTGCATGTAGTTTAGCATTCTTGCTTGACGCTCATGATTAGCATGTAATGTGTTATATAGCTGCTCAAGAGGAATATTGGAGTTGACATGCATTTTCAAACAAGACAGGCATGCAAGATTTATTTGCAGTGGGTATGGATAAATCCTATCTTATCGATTAAGATAAAAAAAGCCTTTCATACAGGCAAGCATTCGGAAGGAAGCGGGTAATAAGTGCATCTGGTATGTGGCTTTAGGTTAGCGGCTACAGGTTAGCATGGAGCTGATCCTGCCTAAGGTAGCCAAAATTTGGCTTTACCTAAAAAAAGAAAAATGTTATCCACATTGAGACTTGAAACACAGATTTACCATCTGAATTGGCTTTGCAGTAAGCTTTCCAAATGAAGCCAGGGTGTGTTTTTTGTTGGAAATAGACATTTTCCGTACCTCCTCAGTTGTAAATAACACAATGTTCCAAGGCCATAAATAATAGTGTCACTCAACCATGCCCCATTCTCATGTCCTCTGCTTGCTCTCACCACAGGCCTCTAGTACCGCTGAGCCAGGGGCCCTCGGCCTTGTTGCCGCATCTTCACACTCACAATCAAGGACCGGCCATAAAATGCACAAGGAATGTTTCTGCAGAGCCGGACAGTTAAGTGGTTGAAGGGCATGATCACAAACTAGGAGACCTTGTAATGGATGGTCTGGGAACAGATATTAGTGGGCTCCCCATGTTCTTGCTAACAAAATACATTACACATGCACATGAGGACATGAAAGCAGAAATATGTACAGACAGGCAAATGCTCGCACACATGCATACACTGCGCTTAGGGGCAGACAGTATTGATGGTTCCCTCGGGCATCACACGGACGCATCTGTTTCTGTCCCACTGACTCTCGACACTCATAATTTCAAGTAAGTCATAACACAAATTATAAACACATATCCCTCAACCGTGACGCCTAGGAATAACAACATGGAGTGCTCTGAGCTGATTTAGGGTAGGCTGGGACTCTTAAATCTTTACCTTTGCTCCTTTCTTCCCTTCCTCCTCTCCTTTTCTTCCCTTTTTTCTCTCTCATGCAGCACAGGTGGCAGTCACTCTTGTCAAACACGTACTTTCCTCTCTTCTATTGCCTTCATCTCTTTTCATTTCTTTTATTTTTTTCTTAAACCCCTGGTTCTTGCCGCGCTTTCTCGCCTACATCCCAGCCACTCCTCCTTTAACATCCGCTGTCAATGAATTCGTTTTTTTTTGCAAATGTATGCATTTGTGTTTACTCTCTCACTCTTGACCCCTCGTCACCCAGAAATCTGTCTGGCCTGCCAATGTCCCATATGCCCTGTGACATCACAGTCCTTAGACAGCAGCCCCAGCTCAAAGACGTCTTGATCAAAGTCTTCTCTCGTAATGTTTTATTCTATTATCTTCTCCCGCCTCACATCTCCCTACCCTTCTCTTATTCCGCTCTTTGCATTCCAGTTTTTCTTTCCGTGTCGTCTCTGCCGACCCCCCCCCCCCCCCTCCTATTTTCCTCTCACTTCTCATCGCATGGCCATGTACTTTAGCCATTCATCTCCCACCTCTGTAGATCCAAATGTCTCAATATGTCCCAGGGACCATGAAGGTTCAATTGGAATCACATGTTGTAGTCCGGCTGAGAATTTCATGTCAGTCCCGCCTATGCTTTTCCACAGAGCCTTGCATGCTCACTCTATACTAATCTATACTACTAAAAGTATATATGAGGAACATATATACTGGTATCTCATAAAATAGAAAAAATAAAGTACACAAGATTTTTATGTGACATCCAGCAGCATGATTCATTTGTACTTTTATTAGAGTGCCTTATGACTTTTTAGTGCATGGGGTCAGACTTTTATTAGGACGAATCACTAGTTTGTCATAAAAAAACCATTTAATTGCCGCCCCTTTCAATCGGAAAAAAATGAAGATAATCCTTTGTTTGTCCAGGACTCGCCAAGTCTAAGTTAAGCAAGGAGTGAGAAAAGAGGGGAGGAAAGAGAAGAGGTTCACCCTCTCAAGATCAGCCAGCCGATACAGTACAAGCATTTGTCTTTGTGTGTGTGTGTGTGTGTGTGTGTGTGTGTGTGTGTGTGTGTGTGTGTGTGTGTGTGTCTCTGATAGATGAATCCTGTCCGCTAGATTCATGTACATTGCAAGTGTGTAAAAAACAACTAAGGCCAAATGGCCACTCAAATTAGATGTGATTAAATACTCCACTGTGATTCAGGTTCAAAGACTGTAAGTAATACTAATCAGGAGTCAGGACACACAACCAGGCACACACACTCACTGATTGAGGATGTGGGAGACAAAGTTTACAGACTGGCTAATCATTATAATGCCCCTTTTTTATTGTTTTCGGAAGACATCACTCAGTACAATCCTTCAGTACAACTCAGAGAGCACCCACAGAGAGACAGCTCTGTAATCTGCTGTGTTAATTTAGAGCCTGGAAGTGATTTAGCTTGAACTGAAGCATGGCAGCCACTTTGGTTCAGAGGTTTAATTTAGTAGGGCTCTCAGGGTCCATCAATAATTTTCAGTTTGAAAGCCTGTACCTGTGCTAGGGAGTGCACGTGTGATGGATGTGACAGCCATGTCTTCACAAACAGCAGCACACATTCTGGTCATAAAAAGATAACATTTTTGGGTGTAGCTTCCTTGTAGAGATCTGCAATTATTGCAATGTCACTAAAATGTCAGAATGTAGAGAGAGAGAGCTTGGGTTTTGTGTATGGCTTATTTTTAGGTGGGTTGTGTCACTGCAGCACTTGCTGAAATCAACAAAGTATCGCATCCTTATCTTTTTATCCTTACCAAAACCGTGTCTTTCATCAGTTGATTCAGCAGAGGCAATTTGATGAATGGGGGTGTAACAGGCCTTCATTAAGTGACTCTGTGCTCGTCAGAAAAAAATTACCCTTTGTTTGGCTTTTTTTGATGAGTTCACCCTTTAAAACTGGGGTGGGGGGTTTTGTGCCCCTAACCTGTCACTGCACTCAATTAAGTAGGCCCTGCACTTAATTCATAACCCACTTAGATTGTCTAATTATTCCCAAAAAGTTCCCTATGGTATGTTTTTCAGCTCAGTGTCCAATTATTTTGTGTGTATTAACAGTAACATACTGACCTAGACTGACACAATTCTCAAGCTGTGTTTGCATGCAGTCGGTGCTAAAAGAAAAAGAGGAAAACGTGTGACTATAAGACTATTAGGATGTGGCCTGATGTTGGAGTTCCCCTGTCTGGCAGTGTGCTGTAAAGATGGCAATCCTGCGAGTAGGGCTGTTAATCTGACACATTGTTTATGAACAGTGACACATGGTGCTACATTCCTTGTCCATATATGACTCTGTGCGTCACCTCTTTACTCTTGTGACACAGCCAAAGATACAGGAATGGAACTACGATTTCCACTGTGCCATACTCTAAAATGTAAAATTCATCATTGGGTTTGTTAGGCCATGGATATAAAACTGGGTGTGGAGGGATTTAAAAATCAGTGATGCTGTTGTTTCATTTGTGAATTTCTTGATTTTTTACTGTAAGAATTTCTTGCCCCATTTTTACATTGTGCATGGACAGGTCAAGCAGAATAAACCTGCATTCTAAACCGCATGCTCTGGTACAAGTCCAATGTGGGTCTGTCTGTGTGTGTGTGTGTGTGTGTGTGTTCCCATTACAGTGAGCATGAAAAGGAATAACAGTGGAGGTGTGGGGAGACGAAAAGTGTCACGTTTGTCCTGCTCTGTGATTAATGGTGTGATTAGTTGCTCCGATCCATGTCACAACCCACGTGCATGCACTCGCAAACCCATGCACAACATGCAAGCACACACTTGAGAACACACAAAAACACACAAAGGCCTATTAATGGCCTTGAATTGGAGAATCCAGATGCGGCGTGCAGATAATTGTACTAAAAACACCAAATGTGGAGTCCCAGGCCAGCAGGACTTTATTCTGAGTACAGCATGTTTATTTTTGCAATTGCGTTATTTCTGCAGGGACTTAAATCATGCAATAAAAACACTCTAAATGCAGGTCAATTTTTTATTAAGTCCAATGTGTATTTTGAATCTATACCCCCTCCTCCTCCTCTACCCCTCACATCACCTCACACAAACCAAAACATTATATCTTACCCAGCTAGTTTAATAACCTCCTAATTTCAAATGTGATTGAAGAGTCTGGTGTTCGGCCACTTTGTTTATCCAACTTAAAATATCTTCAGTGCCTAAACATTAGATAGTCAGTTTGAGACATCTGCGACTGACATTCAGATGAACTTAGGCTGGTTGTAGAGATAATGAACAATTCATTAATTGACTTACAGTCTACCGTACATAAATGTGTGTTCTCTTTTTGTGCCTCCTGTTTTTTTTTATCATGTTTTTACAGTATGCCTTGGGTCAATGGCCATAGTACAGGAGGGGTTTATATCCGGCTATCTATGATAATATGTTTGTGGTTCTGCGTGTGTTTACAAAAGTGGAATGTGTGTTTGTTACGCAAGGCATTCTCTTGAGTCCTGTGGCTGTATATTTGTACGTCTGGTTGTGTGTGTGTGTGTGTGTGTGTGTGTGATGAAGCTCTGTGGTATGTTTTCTCTGCACCTGTAGACAGTCGTTCGTTGCCACCCCCGTCCGTATACACACTCACAGACACACACACTGTTGTAACCAGCGGGGACAAGGGAAATATGTCATATCCTCTGAAGCCTACTCTATTAGACTCCATTACCCTATTACATGTCCATGAGTCACACTGAGGTACCACTAATACAGCACTTAGCAGACCACTTCAAAGATGTCTGCCTCTTTTCTGTGGAATCTCTGTCTGAGTTTAAGGAGCTCTGGAATAAGTGAGTTTGTTCTGACATCTGTAATATGTACAACACAGCTGCAGATGTGGGTGCTGTGTATCAGTGTCTCTGTACTGTCTACCTATCTATTGTCTGACTACAGAACAGATTTCTACATTCCAATTTTTTTATCTTTATTTTAGGAATACATATTAATGTTTTTTTTATTACATATTTGTCCATTTACAATAACATGACTTCTTTCCTGTTGCTTCTTTCCACATTCCCGCTCTCATCCCCTCAGGCAGCAGGCTTTGCTGGCAGCCATCAGTGAGAAGGATGCTAACATTGCTCTGCTGGAGTTATCCTCCTCCAAAAGGAAAAAATCCCAGGAAGAAGTGATGGCCCTGAAGAGGGAGAAAGACAAACTCATGCACCAGCTCAAACAGCAGGTGAGTCCACCACATGTGACCACCAAGCTCTTTATATGTGCATAAACAATGAATTAAATTTATAACACTCCTGGTCTCAGAGGTTGACTGGCCTGCACATGAAACAAATGGAGCCTGGCCTTGCGGTCAACGCTTAGGACATGTGAATCAAAGCAGCACTTCAAATTCAAACCTGCTGCCGATGATGAAGCCTTGCCTGCACTAAGACAGCCTCATGGGCAGACTTTTGAACTTTAAAACCAGGAACAGATAGAGGTTAATAATCCGTGGTAGTTAACAGAGTAGACTTCCCCCCCTCAAACCACATTTACTGCCTTCAGTCATCATAAGCCAAGCCAGTCAAGCAGAAGCTGTGATTCCAAATCCAGGCACATAAACACACGAGGAAAACTTTTCTCTTAACAATCATGTTGCAATCAGAGTCATTAGTTGCATTCAAGTCGCAGACGTAGGTTGGTGTTATTGATGAGTCACTGGCGGTCTTTTCTGTCTCACATCATCTGGTCAAACAGACATAATTCCCAGAACACACACACATATACTAACGCACATGCACCTATTTCCCATATTGTCCTGGATCTCAATATAACCTGAGGCAGATGAAGGTATGTCGGTCATTAAGGTCTGGTCACACCACATCAGTGACTGAGTTAACGTGAATGCTAACAATAATGAGCCAACAGCAGGGAGTCCACATATACGGTCTCCTGAGTCACAGGGGCTTCTGGGAAACATGGCGCATTTAAAAGTCAACAGATGCAGTGGCTGGGTGTGCATTTTAGTGCGGACTTATGTTTGTTCGTGTCTCGTAAACGGTAAACAGTTTCTAGGGGGGGCAATTCCATTGGAGGAATTTCAAGGAAAGCTTATTATCTGTTTATCGCCATTGGATGCGTCATGTTTTCCCCTTTGGGTTACCAGCAGTTAAAGTCCACCTGATGATGTGATGAGCTCTAATTGCAACGACGAGCCTCCGGGCCTGGAACAGAGGAGAGGAGAAAAAAAGAAAGGTTGGGATGAGAAAAGAGAGGAGTGAGCAGCACATAAACTTTCTTTGTGTCCTCTTTCTCATACATAAAGGCCTTATTGTTTAGAAAGTCTTCAGGCAAACATGCATATAAATCCATGTTAATGCTACTGCTAAGTGCAACGGTGGTGCCAGGCAGTGCTATGACTTCCTAGCGCAGGGGCCCTGAAAGTGTGAGACTTTGTCAACTATTCATGTTGTGGAGGTTGTAAGGTAAACATACACTCCTATAAGGAGTCAGAATGAGCTCTCTGGAGGTCATGTTGTTCAACATGACACATACCGGCTCTCTGTCTTCTGACCCATTGACACACATACAAGGATAGGTTGCCTTCCTTAGGTCCACAACAGCCAATGGCGGAAGGAAACTGATCAGGAAATGCCAAAGAATTATGGGACTCGGAGTCTCATAAGAGAAAGCTGATATGTAGACAGCAGATAGATTTACAGATAGCAGTGCCCTGCCTGACCTCCCCACATCCCTCCTTTGGAAGATCTTGTGTGTGTGTGCATAAAGCCTGCCGTCTAAGACAAACTTTCCTTTCTCAGACAGTTTGTTTCCCTTTGAGGCATAGGCTTTCTTCAGCACAGACAAACACACATATATAAAGAAACAGCCACACACACACACACACACACACACACACACACACACACACACACGAAGAGTGTAGTGTTTAGACTTCCCGAGGAGCGAGTCAGAACAAATGTGTCCCCATGTGGGAATTCTTTGAGTTGTCCCATCCTAGTGATGGATGGCCAAACGTCACTGGTGCTTTGAAGCTGAGAAAAGATGGATTTGGAATCCTCAGAGGTGTGCCATTTTTCTGTGACTTCCTCTCTCTTTTTCCTCTCTCTCTCTCTCTCTCTCTCTCTCTCTCTCTCTCTCTCTCTCTCGCTGCCTTTTTTTTTTGGACGCACAAGAGCATCTTGCTGAAAAAGACAGATTTTTTGTTCTCAGAGGTGTGCCATTTAGAACAGCTTGTGTAAAACGATCTACCTGATTGGTCTCTGTGTTACTCAGTTTTTATGGCAATGTTCCATGCACAGAATCACACAGAGACTTGATTAAAGGAGTATGTATAAGTGTTGTGAAAATTGTGCAGTCTTTACCCAGCTGTGTGTTTAAGGCCTTTCTTGTCAGCCTCCTGTGTCCATATGTGTTAAAACAGCTCTGCTCTAATCAGGACAGGCTTGTGATTTACAGAGGGCTTGGATTGAGGTTTGGGATGCAGCTGTGAGCACAGCAGCGGGATCATCACTGCCATGTTTACGCCAGCAGCTGCACTTTGATACACATGCAGAGACCACTCACTCCACACACACAGTACAGACCAAATCTGTTATGGTTAGAGATGTCAATGAAAAACTCTCCTCTTCCCTCCTCTCCTCTCCCAGCAGTGGCACCTGTGTCTATTCCAGGCTGCCTGATCTACAAGCAGGCCTGGAGGCCATTACTGAGCTGTTTACTCTGTAAAGCGCCTAATTAACACTAATTATAACACACACATTCCAGCACACAGACATTTTATGTGCTCACCTTCTTCGCACATGCATACAGGAATATGTGTGTAAGAAGAAAGTGGATGTGTGTGTTTTTGCATGTGTGTGTGTGTGTGTGTGTGTGTGTGTGTGTGTGTCTGTTTGAATAAACTGGATGGCCACATGTGAGCTGTCCTGACCACACAGTGAGATTCTTTCAGGAGCAATTCATCACATTTTTCAATTGTGTTTTTGTCTGAGGTCATTAAATGTTAACTACATGCGCACACTCACACACACACACACGCGCGCACACACACACACACACACACACACACACACACACACACACACACACACACACACGTATGCAAACACAGTCTCGGACATTTGGCCTCTCATCCTACCAAATATGGTTGTAATTAGATGAACAGGAACAAGCAATATGGTTCTTATTAGATTAGCAGCAAAGACTAAACACACGTTAGCCTTTTTGACCCTCAGCTACTGATTCATTTTGAAAGTCTTTCTCTATCAGAATTAAGCAGCATTAGTAAGCATTGGGGAAGAGTCCGTATGAAAGCACCTACAGCGTGTACTGTGTTGTACTACAGTAGTTACATCAGCTGCACGGTATATAATAGTAATTGTCCTCGCCTTAATGACAGGTATCAGCTCTGTAACTGTTGCATTGAGGCCAGCCCCACCCAGTCACACCTGCTAGAGTCAACACCTGAGGTCACAGAGGGCCGGCCGTACACTTCTACCTAGCCTTTAACTGATCTAACCACTGGTCTGGTGTCTCTCTTGTCTGAGCCCTCCTCCATCCCTCACTCTTCATCTTTATCTCTGTCTCTCTCCTTTCCTCTCACCACGTTATCGGTGTTCTCGCCTTATCCAACCAGCTCTTCTCCAATTTAAGCTAATTGCTAACCTCTTTAATACAAGCCACATCCTCTCCTGTGATCCTGACTAGCTCGTTTCCTCAGTCATTAGGCCTCAGCGCCTTATCTCAGCAGCGATGTCTCCAGGCCGCTTACTACTGCAACACCATCTCCCTTCTATTTTCCCAGCTGACTCAGGCTTCTTGTCTCTTCCTGCCATGGATGTCTCTCATTTAAACAAGAAAAAGCCGCAACATTTTGGATGAGAGATGTGTGCATGTCTTTCCTTCGAATCATCTTCATCCCATACACAATCCCACCTCCCGCTCTGCAGTCATGTCCACCCTCAGGGGAAGTATGTGGAGTTAAGAGAATAAAGCTGAGCCTGTCAATATATCTGCACCCACTCTGTCTCTGTCTATCTCCCAGACAGCTGGCCTCAATGGAGTTGAGCTGATTGTTAACGTTAGTCATCCTATGCTGTTATCTCTCTCCAAAGCAGTGATGTTGGCAAGATGACAGCCTCTTCCACAAATACACACAGATGCAGAGACACAAAACAAAGACACATAGTCTTGCATACCCATTTACAGGCATTCAGAAAAATACATGTTTGAGAGTAATTTTAATCAATGACATCTAAAATGATCTTGCTTTTCCCGGGCCAGAACGCCTGTGGCCTTAGGCTACATGAAACACTCACTAACTGTTCTTACTAAGATTTGTCTAATCCAATTAAATGATAATCTGCAGTATGGATGACATTTGACAGACTTACAATACTTTCATCAGGCACTCCGACTCACTCAATTTATGACCTGTCAAGTGTTGTTAGCAGCACTGTTTTTATCCTCTTTGATGGCTTTCAACATGATTTTACCCCATCCAAGAATCCCTCAGCCTAATCATTCTGAGACCCCGGGAACATTTTTAAGGGAACAAACAAGCAGTGTTGGAGAAATAAAAAGCCTAGTGTATGCGTGTTATAATTATGCGTTATAAATGTTCTTGTTTATCTCCTTTTTTTGGCAGACTCAGAGCAGAATGAAGCTGATAGCGGATAACTACGAGGAAGATCACATTCACCCTCAACATCATCCTCACCATTCTCACCACTTGCATCCAGCAAACATGCATCACCGAAGCCTGCCAAGAGGGCCCCCCCATGCCAACCACCGACCCCCTATGGACCAGGTCAATATGAATGTGGACGCACACACAGACACACACACAGATTGAACTTGTTTACACAAGCGGACATGTTTTGGGCTCTCATGTTCATGTTTTTTTAAGTTGGTGCAATTTCATATTTGTCATCTCCACCGCCAGTCAGTTGTGGTTGGACTCAGCAGGATAAAATTTCCCTTCTCTCTTCTCTCTCAACCCCATTACTTCCTGCCAAGTCAGTTATTCATATCATTTAGATAAGAGGCCTGAAGGGAAAAGCTGCCAAATAAGTGTTTTTGATCGATGGGATTTGTGTATGAGATTAGTTTGTACATCATTCATCTCTCATATGAGCTCCTTCTCTCTGTCTGTGTGTCATATACAGACTGCCCTGAGGACAAACTTAATGTGTCTGTTTGAAGGGAGCTGAAGAGAACTGTTGTTGTCATCAGCACAAAGTGTTTGAGATGTACACGCCTGTACGTGTGCGTGTTTAGATGCACATGGAGGTGCACATCTGAGTCTTTGTTGATGCAATATAGCCAGATTAAATCACTAACAGGGAATGCAATCTTCAAAGAAAGACAGATGATTTCACTGTCTTTCCATTAGCTAAGAAAAGCTTTTAGTTATTTCAATGCAATATAAACTCATCACAGCTCTATTGTTGTCAAGAGGTTGTAATTGGGGGGATTCCAAACTAGGAAGATGATGTGTGTGTGTGTGTGTGTGTGTGTGTGTGTGTTTGGGGATTTAAGAGCAATACCTGGGGATTTCCACTTCAGTTCTATCTGATATGCACTATTATATGTTAGACTTCATGAATGTTTCTGAAACTGCTGCCTAAATTGGAGTGAAACATGTGCTGGGGATCCCCACACACATGTATAAAACCACACAATCATATACATGCAACACACCACACATACCTTAGCAATATGTAAGAGGACAGGATAGCTGGTTTTAATATTCTTTTAGCCTTTTCACGCCTGTGGAAAGACTCTATTTTTGATTCCTAAAAGAATGTGAGAGTCTGGAGTTGATTGACATCCATATGCATACTTTTCACGCAGAATCTCACACAGCAGGGTGTATTTATTTGAACATTTGCATCCTTTCCAACTACAGAATTAATCTACATCTATTTTTGAAGCTTTTTAGGGTATATCAAAGTCTAGAGTGGGCAAGCGAATAACATGGAACATAATTTAACACTTAAAACCACCCTTTAATCCTACAAGGACCACTTTCAAATTCTAGCTGTGTAGTCATTAGGTTATATTATGATTTGGCTTGCCAAAATGATACTATCAAGCTATCAAGTCCCTGCTTTGTTCTATTGTATTGCAGAATAATTTGCAACAAGGGTAGGGGGTCACTTTTTAGTATCACACATTACTCTCCTTTACTTTGCACTTGTAAATATCATTCCTTCAATATGGCTACCGGGCACTATATTACTGCAGCAATGTTTATAGTTTTTGACATATAAAACAGTAGCTCTCTGCAAGCAATATTTTGTTTGTTCTGAAAAGCCTAGCACAGAAAGTATTATTAGGGTTTCTTTGGAAATCTTGTTAAGAATGCAGAGAGTAACAAAATAACTCCATAAATATAGACAGATTTGAATTATTCTTTCTATTAAAGTTGAATTTGTATGTCTATAAAAGGAAACTGTGATGGCTCACACTTTGTATGCAACATTTGGGGGAACAATTTAAGTCAATTTGCTTTTAAAAGGGAACAACAATACAAGTACATTAAGCATAGGTTTGATATAAGACAATGCCTACAAATGTGTAAATTTGCAAATAGTGTATATTTAGTCTAGTCTGCTGACACATTGCATTGGAACGTCAAAATCAAAGATGTGTATCAAGATGTCATCATCCCCTTCTCTCCACAATCTACAGTTGATTATTATTTTGCTAAATTGTTTCTCTGTTGCTCTCCCTCTTGTGTCCAGCACATAAGCTTGAGAAACATCAGACTCTTTTGACAGAGGTCAGCCAATAACCTCATGGCTTTTCCTCATATCTGATCTTTGACCTCATGGGGAAGTTCGGCAGAGGTCACAGTAAGTGTGTGTGTGTGTTGGTGTGTGTGCGCACTGCTGGGGGATGTCAGGTCACACAGTCTAAATGTCACTAAAGTCCCTGAGGTGAGACTCTTACATCTGCTGTCTGTTCTTCAGTATTTATTGAATTTAATATTTATTAAGAGTATTTTCTTCACACTCACATTTTTTCTCTCCATGCTATCTCTTTCAGTCTTTCCTTCAGTCCTTTCTCCCACCATCTTTCCGAATTCAAATGTCCAAATGTGGCCAGTGGTTCAGTGCATTGCCTGGTGCAGGAACACCACTCGAAGGATGATTGATGATGATAAGGATAATGATGATGAAGAGGGTCTGCACACTCACCCTGCAGACCACAATGCCATTCCAGCTAGTGCCATGAATAACATAACAGTGACCACACATGCATTTTTTTTTTTTTGCCCAAACAGACACATACACACGGCATGAAAACCTAGCTGGCATATTTAAGAATTGTGAGCACAAATGCATGCACTGGAATAGTGAACACACAAACACGGAATAGACTTCAAGTTTTTCCATGGAGCCAAACCACATGCCACTCAAAGCTCATTGCTACGGCTAGTGAGTCCGTCCCAATCCTCTAACTATACTCCCTGTCCTCTCCTTAATCCGTGATGGACTTTCTCTGAGGACAGGTGAAATCTAATCAGAGGAAACAAGCACAGGAAGTGGATTTAGCCTCTTGAGATGCACCCCAGGTCTGTGTCTCAGCATGGAGTGTGTGCAGTTCGACGGGCATGTTGTGTTCACATTGTTCTCATTTAGCCATGCCAGCACTACTGCCAGATACTTGGCAGCAGCCTCGGAAGGAAATAAAAAACAGCAAGTGTTTATCAGAGACAGAATTATACAACATTTTCTTTTGGGTTGTTGCTCTTTTTTTCAAAGCTGTAACATGCTGCCTGCTTCAGGTTTATGAGAAGTAGCATATGGTATTTGGTCTGTTTGTGTGTATGTGTGTGTGTTTAACCTGGCAGACTCAGTGGTTATAAGCTTGGCTCTGTTTACAGGGCCTGTCACAGCCATTAACTGCATGTTAGCATTTAGCATCTAGCATGTTCCATTGAAAGGCCGTTACATCTATAGCTTAGCTGCTTAGGTGTCGCCTACTGAGTTTACCAAGCTTGTCACAACCACTCAGTCCAACCAAAGCCGCTGTGGACTGCAGCCAAGGCCCTTGTGTTTTTTTTTTTGCTTTTGTGTAGCATAGACTCAACTTTGCCATAGCCTAGTTAAGCATTATGCAGGCAAGAGCTTGGCTATACTGAGCTGCCAGGTCATGCTAACCATTGTAATGTTAGTGTCTGAGTGAATTAGCCTTCCTGTTAGCAGGGCTCTTGTCTGCACAGTTTCAGCCCCAAGGAAACCCCTTCTGTGTTTAGTTATTGATTCCTAACAATCACACTGCGGAAAGCATTTTATGATATCATACACAACTTTTCTGAATGAGGACAATGAACAGGAGTGTTTTGATTACAATTCACAGGGGGTTAGGTGGACCGTACAATTAAGCGATTAGACTCTACTTGTAAAGACATTACCACTGGGCCAGAGTTTGTACATTTAATGGTTTGGTCCAAAATTAAGCCATTTTATGCCACATACATGCCATTTTTGGAGACTTTGGACATAAAGTACTGATGGTTTATGGATAGATAATGATGATGATGAATGTTTTCCATGTTTTTCTCATAGGACGATGAAGAGGGAATATGGGCATGATGACCATCTTCATGGAAATCCTGCATCCATTTGTCCACAGTGAGTTTATAGCTATTGTTAAATTTTAGTTAATGCACTCTTTGCCAGGGTGTAGTACTGTATATGAGCTCCAGATATTTTAATGATCCTCTACACAATAGGCTTCTTCAATGGGCTTGAGTAACCATTAGCCGGGAACATTGATGGCACCACAATAACCACAGAATTACCCAAGTCTGACAGAAGAGAGTGTAATAGAAGCCGGCTTCTTTTCCCATTGCTTATGAATTCCAGTCAACAAAAGCCTCAGTTGATTCAGAGGTTTATGGCTGTCTTTCAATGAAGTGCTCATATGCTGGTTGTGCTGCATGCTGTGCGTATACTCTGTGGCTATAGGTAACTGTGTGGTATTAGACCAATGCAAACCCAGCAGCCTAAAGTGAGCGTACCAGGGCCCATAGGTGATAAAAACGACACAATGAGAAAAACCAGAGATGGACGGGTCTCTCTCTCCCCACCTCAAGTCGTAGTCATAGTTTTACCGTGCTTCCCCACCCTGTTGGTGCCAGTGTGTGGAGTAATTAAGACAATACGACACAGAACAGTCATGAAACCTTTTTTTAATGACGCAAGCTGAAAAAACATAAAATGAAGAATGCAGAGTCATAAAGGATAATTCCTGCTTTGGGGGTTTTATATTGAAGCCCCCCCATAGACTCAGGATGCCTTTGAACGCAGACGTGCGGAAAAGCGGTCTGTGCAGGGAGGCTGATGGTGTGTGTGTGTAAGACAAAGAGAGACAGCGAAAGATAAAGACATGTAAATGTACATAGGAGAGATAGAGAAACACAGACAAAGAAAAGAGAGGGAAAGAGGCAGAGTGCTTATGTATCTGTGTGGGAACGAGAGAGAGAGAGAACCAGAGAGCATTGTATACTCATAGTTTCCAGTGCATCTCATTCTTTTCCCGCAGTAATCCACAGGTGGACCATCACAAGAAGACTCTGTCTCTAACCTCAACGACTTAGTAGTTGTGCACTTTGCCCTAGTGCTGCTTTTGGGATTAAGAGTCCTATAGCAAATGGTTTGTGTTCCTGCAGTGCAAAGCTTTAGTGTGTTTAGCTATTATGTTTGTGTGTGTATTTTGAGAGTGTGTGTGTGTGTATGTGTATGTGTGTGCAAAAGAGCGTTGCTGAGCTATACAGTGCCGGAGCAGCCCACATAGCCTATAATCCAGTCCATGTGTGCTGAGAATGCAGCAGTGTCAGGATTCACCGTAATGAAACAGACCACACTGCCCCCTTTCTCCCTCTCTTTCCATCTCTCCATCTCTTTTCCATCACTCCTGTTCTTTCCACCTCTTGCTAGTTTTTCGCTTGCCCGGCTCTAACGTATCTTACTTCAAGGTAAACCTAGAGCTGGATCCGTGACTAGGCTACTGATTTGGTATCTCCAATCAGATATTGTGATGGCGTGTGTCTGCACGTGTGTGTGTGTGTGTGTGTGTGTGTGTGTGTGTGTGTGTGTGTGTGCATGCATGCATGTGCGTATTAGTGCTTCTTATCCCGATCTAATAGAATAAGCCAGGCACATTAGCCTTTAGCACAGAATGGTGTTGTGGCTAGCGATATCAGTGCTGCTCATCTATCCACTGCTGTTATTCTGGCAGTGCACAATGCGAGCACAGCTAACGTGTATTAGCCTTTCTCAATGGGAGAACAGATGGGAGCCATTTAGCGGTGTGTAGCTACAGCGCAATAAGGCCAGACCTAATCCCCATATCCTGTCCCTGAGTGAGCCCTCTCTAATATGAGCAAACAGAGATGACAGCACTGATAGACAAATAGGGGATCTGTGTGTATGTGTGTGTGTTGGTGTATTTGCAGACATGCATGCTTTGATTGGTGTTCCTTATGGATAACCTTGACTCCCAGTGCTCAGCTACATTTTGAATTCCACACAAACCTAAGTGCTGAGTTTGAGTTGGCAAGTTCAAGTTCTGAGCTTCCAGGTGTGGATTTGTATTGGTTAGCCATGGTTCTCTCTAAAAGGACACTGGTGCTCTGATTGGCTCATTGTGGTTGTGTATGTCCTGCTGTTGATTACAGAGGTTTTGTTTACCCTCTTGGCCTCCCAGACCCCCCTCTAATGAAATAAGAATGTCCACTTGGACAGAGAGTACAAGAGAAGGGGGTTGGAGGAAAAAGTAAAGGAGAACATGGGGCCAAAAGAGTGAAGCAAAGTGGGGGGAGGAGGTTTTCTGGAAACATTATGCTTTTATCCCACCGTGAAGTTATTTGTACTGAATGAAGCGAAAAGAAGTTGAGAGGCTTTCCAAGTGGGGACAGAAATATGTTTGTGTACGTGTGTGTGTGTGTGTGTGTGTGTGTGTGTGCAAGCAGGAAGGAGTGAGGCCTTGTTCAGGTTAAAACAAGTCAAGAAGATGGCTTTCATTTGCCCATGCTGTGTTTGCACTAAATACAGTGTTTGTATATCTACATTGTGTCTGCCAGTAAGTATCTTTATGCGGCTTAAGGTAGTCTAGAAAAAGGAGTCTAAGTTCAAGGGGAAACTGAAATTGGGGAGCAGATTGTCAATCCAATGTACTATTTTAAAATACAATTAAGTGAAAGAGATAGTTAAATTTGTTTTATGTGGGGTTATATGAGGTACTGATCCATAGTCAGTGTTTTTCCTACAGTAGATGCAGCAGCAAAATGTTTTCGCCACCAAAAAAACAGCCTTCCTTGAAAATGTATATCAGTTCAAGTGTATGCTGTATTTAGATATTTTCACCGCATTGCCTTGCCATCAGACAACCCGTTCCGACTGGAAACTGAAGCCGTCTTCTATTGTGTGACTTTGTTGAATCCAAACTAAGTCTAAACTAAGTCACTCAATAACACAAACAAACCAAAAACTCAGTTTTTGGCAAAAGAGTCTGTTGGCTTTGGCGTGAGCAGAGTTATTGGCATCTGTTACCTGTTGGAACGGGCTGTCAGACAGCAAGATAAAGTGGTGAAAATATATCTGACTTTATCCATAATCTAGTCAAATTGTTGACAGTAAGAATGGTATTTTTTGTTGCTGCAGATTAAAAATGGTTTATAATAACGTCCGACCCGTAACATGCACTCTACTTGGTACTGAAGTGATGTTGATGTTGTTGATTACTGTGTGGATTGTTGCCTTACATGGCTTTTTGTTTCTCGGTGGTAGACTAGCAGTAAAGGTCAGTAACACCGGGCAGGGTATGGTGATCCTGACGTGATTTATGATTTATGAATATTGAGATTACTCTTCTATGTTTTCTCTTATCTTCAGGTTGTTAATGAAACCTCAAAACCACCCTCACAGTGGATATAATTGATATAGAAGAAAAAGAACATGACAGTATTGACTGTGGGAAATTACTGCACCTCTCATTGTCTACAACTTTATAATTGCGATGATGGCAGTTTACAACTCAGACGTGTCTGTCTTTTAATGTCACCTTGTTCACATTCCTCTAAACAGCAAACAAAATGCCATGACATTTAATTCAAGGTTGTCTTTGAAAGAAAAGTCTGCCAGCGTCATCTTAAATGGTCGAGCCGGCCCTGCCACTTTTTCTGCACTTTGTGCCAAGATGAATTTCCAGTGTAAACAACTATCACCCCACGCATTAATTACTATAAGGTGACGGCACATATTATTGTCAAGGTTCCTAAAGGAATATCTGCCCAATCTAATCAACACTTAGTTCAAAACAATGGTTTAGTCTACATCCGCATCTGCACGCCTGTGCACGTGTACATACATACTTGTGTGGGCATTTGGATAATGTTTGGGTAAGTATCTCCTCACACATGTGCTAAGCCGTGCTGTGCAGTATGTCTTTGGTGACCAGTGAACCACAGCTCGCAGGTCAGTAGAGGCGTCTGACCGAGGCCATCCCTCAGCCAGCTGTCAGCATCATCAGTCTATGAGGTCAAAGGTTGTTCCACCAGATTGAACATGAGTGGAGAGAAGTCGATAACTCAGCAACACCTGAGCAACAACATCTGCGTGCGCTGTATGTTGTATCTATTTCAGTCCATCCTAAAACAACACCTGAGTTATTTTCCAAAAGGCCCTTTTCTTGTGAAGGTGCTGTAGGTCTTAATGTCTACAGAGCCAAGACTAAAGGGAGCAGTTGCTGGAAACTAACAAAATATCAAAAGTGCTTAATTTTTACTCATCGGTACATTAGTTGATACAAGTAGGGCAGGAATTTTGCATTCTGCAGCAAATTTGAAAACCCTGTTTGCGAAAAGGGAGCTTTTTTTTTGGTGTGAGACAGTTGCTCGCTAAGACAAAGCCATCAAATGTGTGCTCATGTTTGCTTAACACAAACCGGGAACTGTATGCTACCTAATACAAACAGTACAGTTTAAATTGATGAAAACAACTTACCTGAAATCTAAAGTACTGCCCCAATTTGCCTCCAGGCCTGCTGTTTTCTGTTCAGATCATGATAACTACGGTATAAACCTGAGATTTCGGGGCGGTTTTGCAAAAACATGGGACGCACAGAAAATCGTGAAGTGCTCCGCAACACGCAGAATGCTTCACTCTCATTGAAAAACAATTACAAAAAGCTGCCTCAGGCTGCTAAAATGCATTCTGTCTGATCAGGGTCTTAATCATCTTGAATAATTGTTATACTGTGGCATCATGATTCATTTCACAATGACGTATTGCTTTTTTAAAATGCCTTGTAAGTTAATACCTTTAACTAGGTGAATGAAGAGCGGTGATAGAGTTGCTTTGTCACTGTGGATGTATGAAGCTGTAGACAGACAGGATCCAGAGACGCTTCTCCAGCCCCAGCAGACAGAGGAGGAGGAGGTTGGGGAAGGAGGTAGGAGAGAAGGAAGGACTGGCAATGTTGTGAGACAGACAAGTTTATTCCTGTTTTTTGTGGTTTTCTTGAATTTATACACTGGAGAGGACAGTTCGACACCTGATGTATGGATCATAAGGCAGTTTGTCTGAGTAAGCTCTTTTTCCCCACCCACAACACACTCATTACACACGCAGAGACATGGCCACACACACAATCGCTCGTGCAATGCGGAGCAAATACTTAGGTTGTAAGCAGTTTTGTTCGGGCAACCCAGTTGATGGGGGGAACCACAACAAACCGTTTTAGGAGCGTAACAGCCAGATAATTGTTAGGGGCTCACCTCAGCTGACCATGACATATCTGCTATCCACTTGAGAGTGGAGATGATGGAAGTGATTCAGAGTACTGTCTTCTAACACTGTATTCAAAAGTGACAAGCCTTAAGAAACCAAAATGGGATTTGTCATATGGCTGGTGATGGTTGCAGGAGTCAGCATCCCCTTGCAGCCACAGTTGGCCATGAGCCTAGATATTACCACTGGTCACGCTGTCCATTGCCCCAGGGTTATTTCAGTTGCACTTTTTAAAATTAGTTTTTCTTTAATATTTTTCAAGGATTTCATTTTATTAGCAGTTTAGTTCCGTTTTTTCTATTAAGTATTAACTTTTAGGTAAATTTAGAGTAAAAATGTAACATTAAACCAGATTTTTACTTTTTGTCAAGCATGTCACAAGACCTTTTGAAGATTGTATTTTATACTGTCTGGTCGACATCCCCAATCCCCATTGCTGCCTCTCTCTCATTTTGAACTGGGTGAGGCTGAGTGCTCTGACCTCTCTAGCTTTTTTAAGACACTAAGGTAGTTAAGTGTTTTTCAAAGTCAGTGTTGTTAGGAGTTATCACTTCAAGTGCACAAACATGCCTGCCAGAAGACAATAAGCACTTACTTTTCTTTCTCCAGTATGTAATTGAAATGACGCTGTAGTGCTTTCTCATTTATGGCCACTAATTCACTGGCTCAGGTCCATAATCTTAAAAATGCGGCAACTGCTGTAACATTAACCCTCAAAATGCCTTAATCCTGATTGGCTGGGCATATATGCACATTTACATGGCATGGATGTGTGATTACCTTACCTAAATTAAAATGATTGTAACATCAATGTTTGATACATTATGTCCATAAGCTGAAATAGTTTTACTAAACCACCTCATCTTCCCTTCTCTGTCTGAACATGCCAGGTGTGCTTCAGTCTGTCTGTAAAATCTGGTTTGCTCTCTGTGCAGAAATGGCTCAGCCAGCCCACAGTCATAAATCAGTACACCTCAAGCTGTAGCTATTTTTCATCTCTCTCTCTCTCTCCCTCCCTTTTTCCCCTCTGGTTTCCCCTTATCGCCATTGCTTCTTCAAATGCCATTGCCACAAGAAACATCCAAGTATTGTGTGGCTTACTGACAGAGACCAAGATTAGAAATACAGATCTTAACATTGTTGTGGATCTGTGGGATGTTGGGGTCCAAATGGGAAAACATATTGATTATTTCAATATCTAAAGCAAGTTCTCACTGTGCGGCCAGTGGTGTGTGAGAGAGAGAGAGTGTGTGTTGTGTGTGTGTGTGTGTGTGTGTGTGTGTGTGTGTGTGTGTGTGAGTGAAAGAAAGATCAAGAGAGAGAGAGAAAGGGAGAGAGAGATTGGTAGGATTATAAGGGTGTTTTGTGAGCTTATTGAGATAGCAGCACACAAAAGCCCTTCCCTCTGGAGAAACTCGCACCTGGGGAGGCAACGGAGAGAAATTGCGTGCATTTGTGTGTGCGTGCTTGAGGGCTAGAGAGCAAAATTGTGCATAAGAGAACTCTCAGTGGGATGCTCTGGAGGTCAGATCCTCTGTTCAAGACGGATTACATCCCAAAGAGAAAGTCTGAACATCCACAAAGAGGCACTGAATGAGGGAGGTATAAGGATTTGGAAACAGAGAAAAGGGAATCACTGCCTTTTGACTTTAAACCTGTTATTTTCCTCAGACTTCCTGTGCTCTCTCTCTCTCTCTCTCTCTCTCTCTCTCTCTCTCTCTCTCTCTCTCACTCTCACACACACATACACACACACACCAAAAGCACTAAAAATATCACACAGCCTCGGGTCTTGGGTAAGTCCTGCGTTATTCCCCAAACTGTGTTTTCAACATATAGACCCACCCCTAGACTGCCAATCATAGACGTGCCCACTGCTCTCAGGCAGAGGAAGATGAGAGGAGACTCACACCTGCTGACTTTACTATATGTGACACTTGATCACTACTGATATTGTACCACTCACTTAAAGGATGGCACACCCTGCAACATACAGCACTTGTGATGCCTCAACTCAAGCACCGCTGCTCTCTTACACACACACACACACACACACACACACACACACACACACACACACACACACACACACACACACTTAAATCTCCTAATAGAAAGCAAACATTTTTGATCAAGATTGACACCTACGGAAACACTGTGGTGGAGAAATAACACTAAATGTATTTTAATAAGTAATAGCAGAAGGAATTTCACTATTTTCTTTCCCTATTCTCGAAATGCCAGAGCTGCTATCGGACGCTCCTTGTAGGATTGAAGAGGAAAACTAACAGGAATTTACCTGTTTCCGTCTGCTGAAATTCATCCTAGTGCAGAGTCAGCGAAGAGGCTTTATAACTTAGGCTATCGCGGAGCTACTGTAATAACATCAACAACCTTTGGACTGCCACTCAACATTAAGGGCTGCCCACTAATTAAGCCTCGTATAACAGTAGGCTGCAGTTTATTTCTCACGCTATTCCAACACTTTCCCAAAGGTCGTCGACGTCAGGGAAGCTTGTAAAAAGCGAGATGTGCTGCGTTGCCATTGGTCGGAACAACAACACTTTCTATCATAATTGATGTCTTGCAGTGTAATTAGTTATGAAAGCTTTCTTTCCCTCAAAAAACGTGTCGCTGACATTCTATATCAGTGACCTATTCAAACCTGCGTAATGTTTGTTGAACTTAGGCTTCAAATCCCAAAATGGCTCACCGGCCTATTGCTGCAGGGTACCCATATGACATGGGTAGTAAAATGTTTTAAAGCCCCTGAGTCTTGGGGCTACAGAATAAACTTCTCATTTGGGCCCCATGCTGAAAAAAGTGTATAAACCCCTGGCCTGAACGAAAGTTATTCCAACACAGCTCAGCTTGTTGGGCTGAGTAGTTTTCAGCCAGGTTGTGTTTTCCAGTGAAACCTTAGAATTCGATGCCAGAGTGGCCTCTCTCTCTCTCTCTCTCTCTCTCTCTCTCTCTCTCTCTGTCACTAGATCACTAGACAAGCAGATTAGTGCTGTAGTTGCTCTGTCTATCCCTTACAACTTACTGTATGTCACTGCTATAATCCTTGTCATCAAACCAATGGGTCAGGCTACTTTACAAGGGTGTCTTTCATACATGTATGCACTTATGCTCACATGCATACAACTCACACATGTGCATTAGAACTCCCTCTCTTTCTCTCTCTTATCTGGGCCTGTGGAAAAGCCACACTTGTACGATGACATTCAGCACAGGATTAAAGCCCATGTAAGACCCTCCTCAGTTTACACTGCTGCTGCCAAGAGGGGATCTATACAACCACACACTCTCATGCAACCCTGTACACACACTGGCAGAGACACGAATGCAAGCACATGCACACACACATACTGTAAGCAGGCAAGCAAAAACTTGTTTGTGTATGCACATACACTCTCACACAGACAAATGCCAGCACTCTTGTTACTTAGCATGTTGTATTCTTGTTACTCCAGACCAAAGGAAGTCTATCTACTCAACAAATACAGCGAGACACACAGTCAGGCACACACACACACACACACACACACACACACACACACACACACACACACAAGCACACACACACTGACATCCTTTTGTCCTGCATCCTGCAACTATCATCCTTGCTCTTCTCTCTGAAACAAGAGTATCCTTGCCAAGAATGAGCCTAGACACCAATTCCATCTGTCTGTAATGGATTCACACACACACACACACACACACACACACACACACACACACACACACACACACACACACACACACACACACACACACACACACACACACACACAATGTCACATACAAACAAGAACTGTTTGCACTAGTGTTGCCAGGAGGGACAAAGAGATGAACAGTTATAGTAGAGTACCGGGACTGAGACTGGCTGTAGATTGAAGACAGACTCTTTGGGTTTTAGTTGTGCTAAGGCCAGACAAGACCTTAGTTAAGATGCTGCTGTGTATCTAGTCACATTGTGTGTGTGTTGTGTCTTATTTTTTTGTGCATACCTCTGGGGGGTTAGTTGGTTGGGTCTGGAGAGGATTCTCATTGGAATGTGTTCTGATTGGGCTAGACAGCGTTCCTTTTCTGATTGGTTGTTTACCCGAAGGCTTCCACTTTGGGGGTTCCTTTGAATCAGTGCATCTATGTCATTCCCTCTCCATTTCTTTCTGTTTCTTCTTTTCTCTCGCTTCATCTCTATATCTTGTAGAGTGCCGCTGGCTCTGTGTTTGATGTGAGTCTGTTTGACGGGCTAAAGCAGAACCAGCAGTGGGCCTTCTCTATGTTTCTGCCAAGCCATCGATGCTCAAAGTGGAGACCACAGTAACCTTAGGTGCTAAATGGTCAAATACAATATAGCGCAGCTTGTTTCCCAAGCACAGAACAGTAAATGTCTTTTTTGTTTGTTTGTGTGCACTGTTGAAACTGTTTTAATACAACACATGTATTCAAGACTGATTGGCATTGCAATCCTGTATTTGCAGGGGAAGCGATTCCCCCACTCCATTAGTGGAGCAGTAAACAACTCTGTGCTTCAATTTCAGTGGGAATCAAAACAAGCTTGATTTGCTCTTGCCTGGTTGTCGCTTGTATTTGCATAAAGTTGATCTTTCATCAACCTTCCCCTGTAGTGCCAATGGGCTTCTTATAAGTCTCTGCACCTCAGCAGACGGTGCCGGGCTGCAACACTACATCCAATTCACAATAAATAGCAGCCTATTGCGGTCTCAGTTTTTGAGTCCGTATATGTGTGTATAAACTTTTCAATAGTATAAATATGTCACCTGAGATTTGGTACCAATACCAAAACCTGAAAATTAAACCTGAAATATAAAAATATTTGTTCTGGTGGCTGTATGTTTAAATTAACCACAATATACCCAGTTCATTTCCTTCCAGAAACTTGCGGGTCTGCTCTCTCTTTCTCCCCTGTTTCAGTCCACTTCTAATGTCACCATCGATAAAAACATGTCAGTTAACAGTTGTCAAATCTGCAAATGTTTTATGTATATCAGGAACTCTCTGATCAAAAAATGAGCACAAGATTTAAAATCTGACCAAATGTTTGATGCCAGCTTTACTTGATAGTGATGACACTCAACGCTATGGACACGTTTCGGGCAGTATCAAAAAGTCACTGAGGATTGATATCCACTGTTATTTGTATCATGTCAGTGTTACCAAATATAATTTGTGACTCTCACTGATGCTTTTTATCTTTCCGTTTTTTTTTGTTTCTTTTTTTCCTTTTTTACAACACAGAAAACAACAACCAGCAAATATAGATATACAAAACAAAATAAAACAAACAAGAGAAAACTGTTAGGCACAATAGAATACAATACAGTGCAATACGGTACAGTAGTACAGTGCAGTACAATTCCTCTCCCTCCTAATATGTTCAGTAAAGGGTGCCTTCTTAATTTCTTTAAGGTGTAGACAAGAAACCATGTGATCTAGCCATCTATAAAGCCGTCTGTTTTACGATGGGCTGTCTGATGGTTTGATTTTAAATTATTCTCAGAGGAACCACATTAACCATCATGTGACAACCAATCTGGTCTTTAAAAAACAATGCTATCACCCACCTCCAATCAAAACTATGTTGAACTGTACACCAGCTGGCAGAGGGTGGGAAAGAGAGGTGACCAACCAAGAGAGACTCACTTGATAATTCTTTCTCACCAAAAGCAGAGTAGAGCATGGCAGGATGAAACACCAGTCATCAATAGGTGCCATTGTACTTTTGCCCCTCTCTAATATCCTATCCAGGAGTGGCCTAGCCTGTCAGAGTATTCACGCAGCAAGGTTTCAACCCTGCAGCTATGGGATTAGCTGCACTGCTGGGTGGTCCTCCTCCTACTGGTCTCAGAACAGCATCATAGTTTACTGCGCACTCATTCTAGGTGTCAGCATATTGAATCAGGTCAGGTCACTGAGTTTTGTGTCTGACCATTGCAAGATTATTGTACTTGATGTTCGGCTTGATTTGAATACATTTACATATTACCTTGGTTCTATAAACTAATGATCAGAGAAAAGCCTCAAGTTTAAAGAAGGGATCTTATGACTTTAAGGTTGTTGGACTGAATCCCTAGTCTCTTTGGGAAGACTTGGCTGGGTAGATGGGTTCTTCTTGAGCTCTAGCGTTACTGCTCAGTGGCCAACATGCGAAAGCTGTGGTTGTATTATGCTGCGGTCAGACCAGAACTGTCAAGATCTAAATTTACTTGCTTGCCATGGCAAACAGCGGGTGGGGCAGGAAATAGTGTGGGTAGTGTTGCAAGCACAAGCTAGCCAGCTAACATTAGCATTCCACAATTTGAAAATGATACATGATTTTATCAAACCTTTTATTTACCCTGCCCTTGTATTCACTATCAGCCATGCAGATGGTGCTCGTTTTTTCCTTCACCATACAGTTATGCAAACACAAAAAAGGCAAAACTCAGTAACTTCTGAATGAAAGGTCAATCCCACCCTCTTTCTGAAGTATCCTCGATGTTGATAGCAAGTTCAATCCACAACAGCAAGTGAATTATGTTTGGCGAGTGTATTTGGTGTGACTGCGTCTTTAGTTAGCTATCAGGTGGAACAAAGTGTTGCTGGCATTAGAAAACTTTCTGGATAGATTAAAGGTTAGTTTAAAAGACAATGAATGGTTTGTGATGTGTGTGATGAGTGTAGGATGTTACGTAGAATAGTTATAATTACAGGCAGCATAAAGTCATGGCCATTGGTTATTGTTTTTTTCTCTTTCTTGGGTTCCATCCTTGAACTCATCACTCTTGAGTCGTTAAGCTCGTTGTATTGAGGACAGAGCACTGGTTGGCATTTCCCACTCACACACACACACACGCACACACTAAGACCGAGCACATGTTCTCCATAACAGAAATCCCAAAGACAGACAGGTAGTGTGACAGGAGTAAAGCTGTCGGAGGCCTGGCGTTCTCCCCATCCGAAGGGATGGGAGCAGAGGACAATGTAAACATTCTGTCGCGCACATAAACAAGACCCTGCTCAGGTTTCACTACACAGTTAGAGAAAACTCACCCGCTCTTTTATAGAGAAAGTATTTGTATAATTTGTTTATGCAGAATTCCATAGCCCTAATGGGGAAATGGGTTTTTCGGCATCACACTACACCTGAGTTCAATTTCACTAGCTCTCTCACAGACAGATCGTAAAGATGGCATACCAGAGCGAACGCAATCTGTCTTTCTCTTCTGCGTCTCAATTTAATTTCTCAGCCTTCCTCTCTCTCAGCCGCATTCTTTCTCTCTACCCCCTCCCTCTCTTTCTTTTTCTCTCTCTGCTGTTATCTCTCCCTATGAATGATGGCTGCGCAGAGTAATTAATCAACAAATACTCACTACCAGGTGAGTCAGAGCAGTGTTGAGGTAATTCTCATTGTTGAGTTTGACATTAGCTTTACAAGAAGGATGTGTGTTGGCGACTGATGATATAAGCTTAAAGTTATTTGATTTTTTTTTGTTTACAATGTCTTCAGATATATTTCAGAAAATGAACTAAGATGTGGCACATACCTCTTAGCTATGAAATCTAGCTCCTAATTAGCAAGAGCTTCTAAGCAATAAAGCTTTTCTGCTGGCATGGAAAACCAACATGTGGGAAAGTGTTTGTGTGCATTTATGCATATATTTGGGTCAACGCAAAAGAAAAATCTAAAATCTAAAAGAAAATCTAAACAATCACTGCTCAGTAAAACACATATTTACAGTATTTATTGTTCTATGGTAATGATATTATGAGGCCAACTATACTGACCCATTTACATACCGCAAACACATGAATGTTTTCATTCGTATCCAGCTTCAACCTCCTGCTACGCCAGCATGACACCATGTGTTTAGCAGCACCAAAAACAATGGCTTAGCAGAACCTCCTGCACCGCAGTGCAAACGAACTGAAGTACAGGCCAGAGAACAAGACCCAAACATGTGTTAGCTTTGTTTTGCCTTCTAATTACATATACACATAGTTATTTCTCTTACACAGTGTTTGTGTGTAAAGCGTGTGTGTTTCGAAACTGTGTGTGTCTGTCTCCCTGTTGTAACGCAAGACTTTGTGTCTGGAACTGATGTGTCTCACAGCAGGCATTCCATTCAGGCTAACTCTGTTTGCTTACGTAATAACTTGGCTTTGCCATCATTTGTTTGTGCGTATGTGTGTGTGTGTGTAAGCATAAATGGTAAATAGACTTGCACTTGTATAGCGCTTTCTCGTCTTCTGACCACTCAAAGTGCTTTAAAACTACATGTCTTTTACCCATTTAAGGTGCCACCTGCCCACCAGGACTCTAATTAACATTCATAATTATTCATACACCGCAGGCACAGCCTACGTTAGCAAGTTGGGGTTAATTGTCTTGCTCAAGGACACATCGGCATAAACTAGCGGAACCAGAGATTGAGCCGCTGATCCTCTGATTGAAGGACGACCCTGCTCTACCACTGAGCCACAGTTGCTCCTACGATCATAGGAATTACTCTCTTGCATTTTACACATTTGCACATAAATATAAGCCCGTCCTTTTGAACTTGCGATCTACAAATTAATGTTTTTTTTGTCTCTATTCTTGCTCAAGTATTGCCCCCCCCCCCATTCCTGTTTTCGTTTGCCCCCTCTAAATGGCAATTAGAACGACTTTGGCTGTTTAGAAATGTTAGCAAAATACTGCCTCTGTGCACCAATAAAGTTCAAATCAGCATCATTTTCATAGTTATGGGCCTCATTGATCTTGTGGGAGGGTTTGAAGTGTAACACACACCACCTACTCAGAGTATATTTCCCCTCAATGCACACACACACACACACACACACTGATATCACAGGCCACAAGTTTTATCAGTGATGTCAGCTGTTAAGTCAGCCCAGTCAGTCCTACCTCATCCTACCATTACACACACACACCTACACACACACATTGTCATTGCAGGCTCTGATGTCGGAAAGCGATGGGAGAGACTGATTACATTTGGTGTATTTTGGATGAAGCAGCAAGAAGTTTTGAATGGGTTTAGACCCTTAACTTTAAATCAGTGCATGTTTGTGTGCCTGCATGCATGAGGTCCACCTTTGTTTGTGTGTTTGTGTGTGTGTGGATCTGTGTGTGTGGGTGCGTGTGTGGGTGGTAGGAATGAGGCAACATACCGTGACTTTATCATGGCAAAGCAGAAAAAGTATTAACAACTGGTGAAAGATGTTTTGTGGACATTTCTCGGATTCCCTTTTGGTGGAAAGAAAAATGGGGAGAGATGAGAGGGAGAGAGGAGAGATGGAAAGAAAAAGGGGGAGTCAAGAGAATAATGAATAGCTATAGATATTTATGTGGGTTTTAGATGCGTTGCTGTTCAGTGTAAGCCTCCTTGTAGTCATTCTCTATCATCGCTTTGTGGCAGTTTTGAATTTCCAAACACAGGAACTGTTGCTTGATTTCCTCTTTCTTTGTGTCTGAAGTGTGTGTGTGTGTGTGTGTGTGTGTGTGTGTGTGTGTGTGTGTGTGTGTGTGTGTGTGTGTGTGTGTGTGTGAGAGAGAGAGAGAGAGAGATTGTGTGTGTCTTTCTCTCTTTCTCTCTCTGTCTCTGTTGCTCTCACTCCCTCTCTCCTTTCTCCCTGACATTCTCACACACATATACAGATGTGGGATAGTTGTTTGCTTTTCTTGCCAAGCAAAAATGCTTTCTTCTCTTTGTGATCCGCTTTGGTGTTACCTGACAAGTGTGTGTGTGCGTGTGTGTGTGGAGAGAGTGAGCAAGTGCTAAACCCAGCTCCTTGCCTGAGTGCTGCTGCAAAGGCCCAGGTTGACAAGGAGGATTGAGATTGTCATCCCAGGGATTAAGCATAATGAGCAAGATTGACAGACAAGACAACATTGTACACTTGCACTGACACACACACAAACACACACACACACGCACACACACACACACACACACACACACAAACACTAAACATACACACAGAAATGTACA
>NW_027176816.1:4470562-4553062 GCF_023349555.1 Cebidichthys violaceus
AAACACACACAACCTGGACTCATTACACTCAGTAAACAAATAAGTCATTAATATCAGCCTGCAGGCTTCAGACACACAAATACAAGTGTATGGTGCATGTGCTCACTCGCAGACACACCAACAACCACGCCCAAGCCCACTGTGTGTGAGGCTTCTATTGGCTGTAGGGTTTGGAACTAGCGAGACTAATGATGTGGTCCTTGTGTTCCTGCTTCCTGTCCTTTGCTGGAGGACTTCCTGTAGCAGAGTCATGTGGTCCTGATTACAGTCCAGATCTAAGACCCCTGGAGCAGGACAGTTATGCTCTGATACACACACACATTCCCCCCCACACGCACACACACACAATAAATATAGAATAACCTGTGTCCCTCTCAACAGATATCTGATATTATTGACCAGGAGCACTGGAAATACTGAGCATCTGTGTTTACTTCTCCTTTCTTTTCTCTTTAAGTTTCTCTGTCTGTTTCTGGTTTTTCTGCCTTCCCTTTGTTCTGTAGCCAGGAGGTTGTTTGGTGTGATGAGGGGCTGCCTGGTCCTGTTGTATTTTACTCACTGCTCTGCAGCCCAGCCCTGGCACCAGACCTCACAGCTGTACTATTGATCAAGCAGGTTGGTCAGTTCTGTAGGGAGAACTACATAATCAGTGACTTTTTCAAGTGTAAAATCAATACAGGTTAACTAGTGCACCTGAGGAAACACACTTTCTCTGTCTGTATATTTCCGTTGAGATCCAGCAGTTACATAAGACCAGATCAGTGGTTTTGCACGTTTTGTTTTAAACTAAAAAGCACATATTTTTAGATCTATTCCAGACATTTGCCAAAAATACCATAAGATAAAATCTGCTACTAACCAGTCAGCCATCATTGCTTTCCATTCATTTAAACCAACAAGTACTTGAACGCTCTGAGATGTTAGCATTGGTTGTCAAGCAACAACTTTGTTATTGAGAGAAACAGGAACATTTGCATTACCCTTTGACAGCCCCCTTGTGTGCTTATTGTTTGTCGTCTTAGTTTTATATTCTGACAGCATAGCTCATGAATTCAGCACTTGTTGGCAGCTGACTCTTTGTTTTTGGAGTGGTCTCGAATGCATCAACAGGTAGAATTTCTAAAATGCTCCCTGTATCTAACTGCATCAGGCAATCGTTAAAGCAACTTACTAAAAGAATAATGTTCACATATGGATTACCTTTCTCAAGCACATTTCAAGTATCCACAAGTTGATTTTCATATTCCGTGGCTGCCTGTCCAAAAATGTAGGGTATGCTTTGGGAAATGGTCAGCAGTAATGTAAACATGATCGGTATTTGTATATAGAATTTGTGGTTAATGGGATAAAACATGCAAAACATGTAAAAGTATGGTTTTATAAACAGGGTGGATCCAAACAACTGACAGAAGCTGGCGTAATCTAATAGTCCCTTGCTGTTGTATTAGTAATTTTTTACATTTTGTTTAGCAGAAACAGCCCTATTATCATGATGGAGCATCTCGCTGTTTAACAGCTCCATCCAAGTGCAAAGTTGTCATTCCCCATATGCTCTCTGTAGAATAGGAAAAGTGTGTGGAGTGTGTGTGTGTGTGTGTGTCTGTGTGTATAGAGCCACTTTCCAAGGGGAAATTGTTAGCAAATGGGCTCCAACTGCTGGCCTTTTAGCTTTGCAAACACAACCTGAAGGCCTCACCCCACATCCCCTTCTCTCTACTCAAGCCCCCCTACTTCACCCACCCACCCTCCCACCCACTACAATTCACCTGCCCAACAACCCCAAGGCTTCTCATCCCTCTACTCCCTCCCTCCCTTCCCTTCTACCCATTTCTATTTTGCTCCCACACACTAACTTAGACATTTCCATACCTATTCATCATTCCCTTTCCCTCCCTCTCTGTGTCTCCTTCTTCACACACAGAGAGTCATTCCTGAGTGGGTAAATAGAGTAAATTGGGGCTGACCCCCAGGGTTAGCAGAGGCCACGCTCTCTTTTCATGTCAAAGCCATCTGAAGGCTGATTGGTTGATTGCAGTGCTCTCCGCTTCCAAAAGGCTCCCTTGTGCTGCCGTAATTGCCCTTTCTTGCGCACATACACACATCAACATACTTAACGCACATACACACAAGCATGCACGTACATACATGCGGAGACACACACATTCTTACTGGCAAATGACTTAATTGGTGTTAATTGCATAATGACAGTAGTGAATTGGACCTGGGTCAGAGGTGACACAGATTTGAGTGGAGAGGGGGATGGAGAAAGGATGTTGGGAAGATGTGAGAGGAAGGCTGGCACTTCTAGCCTGTCTCAGTCTCAGTCTCCCTCTCTTTCTTACTCAGTTCCAATACCAAGCAATCCTTGACCTGATTGCAGAAGTTGGCCCGTGGGGATGATATACACATACACTCACACGCACAAAAACAGACAGCCCTTTGTGGCGCCGAGGGATGCTCTATATACTTAACACAAGGATTCAATTTGACTCAGTCTGCATCTGTGGCTGTGTATGTATGTGTGTACCTATGTGTGTGTATTTAACTATACCAGCAGAGTATGTTTGTGTGTGAATGCCAGGGCAGCTGAAAGGGCTCTATTGGGGAAAACGTTTAAGCCATCATCATTAGAGAGTTGTTGGTACAGAGGTGTGTTTTAGTGAAGGACGTAATTGGCCCGTCATAGTGCTGTGTAATCTTCTCATATTCTATGAAAACAGCAAAAGCTATTGGCCATAATGGCCATGTTTAAGGTGGGACCTTCCCATGTTAAACATACAGCATCTTAGCTTGATACAGGCTGGAACTGAATAGCAGAGAGAGAGGGTGGTTTGTGTAATGTTTGGTGAATACCAGAAGCCCCGCAGTCATGTTTTATGTCCCGATGCTCCGCTGTACACATTTATTTACCTTTTATTTTATTTCATGAAAATCATTCTACGTGTGTGTGTGTGTGTGTGTGTGTGTGTGCGGGGGGTGTGTGTGTGTGTGTGTGTGTGTGTGGGTGGGTGTGTGGATCGCGTGATTTCAAAACCAGAGCTTTCTCTAGCGGAAAGATTTCTGAGACCACCCGGGATTAATTTCTCTTTGTGAAAATGTTATTGTGTGTATGCAAGCATGCGTTTTGTGCATGTCTGAACTCTACTGCAATTAAATGAGTAGGTTTGTGTGTGCATATACCTGAATCCGAGTGTGTTTTTCTGTAAGTGCATGTGCCCTTGAGTGTGTGTTTGTGTGTCCTTGTGTGTGGGAGTTACAATATCCCCATCCTGCTGTTAATAGGAGGGAGTGAAAAGTGATGGAAGGTATGGAGAGAGATGGGCCAGTGATGACATAGCCTTATGTTCACCCCCTCTGGATATGGCCCACTTTATATTAGATCTATCCATCATAAGGCTGCACTCAAGTCCCACATGCTTCCTATACCATTCGTATCTAGATGTCCACTGTACATGTGTTAGTCTCATCAATGTTCTACTCATATGGTACATGGTCACGCTCATACTTGTAAAGACTAAATGTACTTTGTCATACCCACTGTATACTTAGTATGTGTGTGCAGCCTGTATTGACTCTCTTTAAGTGGTTTTTGTAGCTCAGATGATAGATGTATGGTTTTCTTGTAGTTCCTCAGAAGGACTTCCCCACAGGCTCATCTAGACACAAAAGGAGCTGTCATTCTCTGCTTTTCTGATCTCACTGTGTGTTCATTCAAATATGTGTGTGTGTGTGTGTGTGTGTGTGTGTGTGTGTGTGTGTGTGTGTGTGTGTGTGTGTGTGTGTGTGTGTGTGTGTGTCGGTGGTGGAGGGTTTGTATGTGCCCGTGTAAATGCCTCAGTGTATCGGAGCTGTCACCTGTTCCTTGTGCTCTGTACGAGCCCTGTCTCTGGGCGAGCCTTTGATCTGGTCGACAGGAGATTCCTACGGTGTGAAATAGCCCCGGACAGATTTACTCAATGAAAGAGCAGGCCTTAACCACTGTTATTACACTCTTTTTTTAAACATCACTGCTTGTGTCTGTCTCTCTGTCTCTTGTTCTCTCTCTCTCTCTCTCTCTCTCTCTCTCTCTCTCTCTCTCTCTCTCTCTCTCTCTCTCGCTCTTATTCTCCCTGTCTGGTTCTGTCTTTGTCATTTGCTGCCTTCTTACATGCAATATAGATGTGCTTATAAGTGTACATGCATACATCTTAAATTGGAGGGGATTTTCTGCAATATTTACTGCAGAAGCTGTTGCATTGAGTCATAGCTGAAGTAAAAAAAAACAGTAAGTCCTCCACTCAAAGCCAAGGTTACCCGTGTTGTAACTAAAGAACAGATGTGTAGGTCAGGGCTACTATCCATATTCCTAGGAGGAGATTTTGGACACAATACAATAATGCACATGACATTTTCTGTTATTGTTGCTTGTTTGTGCCAATTCAGTAATGTGTGAGTGCATGGGTGTATTCAGGGATGTGAGAAATGACACATAGCACCACAGTCTCTTTATAACTATGACGGGAGAGATGAGGGAAGCACTATCTGGCCCCTTCTCCCTCCTTCTCTCTGTGCTCTGTTAGTCTGATATTAGTGAGTTAGGTTGGGTGTGTCTGTCTGAGCTGTTGAACATGTGTCAGAGCCCAGGTGGGGAGAGACACAATGCAATTATGCCTGTGAAACACCACCCATGTAACACAAACACTGTCCACATGAGTGTACTGGCAGTTACGTTGGCTGATGCTAATTTATTGTGGTGAGCTGTGCTATGTTGAATGGTCCATTCTGCAGACCTAAAAGGACGAAACCGGAAAGAGTGGAATTGAAGTGACTGGGGAAAGAGATGCTTTAGAAACATCATTCTACATAGCTATTGCATCTCAATAAAAATACACATTCTTAAAAGACAGGATAACAATTTTTCAAGTCTGTCGAGGTTATGTTTGCTGTATTCATTCCTCCTGTTCACGCTGGCTGTTTTAAGAGATCATTTTAATATGCTTCCAATGTAATTGATGGGGGACAACATCCAATCTACTTTCTCTGCAAACACATACTAAAGGTAACAAAAGACAATAGTTTCAAATAATCAAACCAGATAATAAATAATTCACAAAATCACATCTTACTATCCCTCCACTGCAGTTCAGCAAGGAAACACTGTCTTGGAAAACATAAACTGCTTGATTTTTGTAACTGCTCAACCTAATATCAGCTGTAGCTGAACTGGAATGCACTTTTGCACAAAGTGTGCTGTGCATTTTGTCCCCCATCACCTCTACTGGAATCGCATTGGAAAAAGATCTCTTAAAACAGCCAATATGATAAAGAGTACATGGTTGTAGCAAGTAAAACATGTTTCAATGTTCATAAGGGCACACATTAAGCTGTAAGTGCACTGCCCAACCACTTTAATAAACATTTTCATCAAGTTTGGGGAAGTTAAAAGCTAGAATTATTCCAAAACTAAGAACTCACATTTCTGTTGATTTTTCTGGAATATGTATATACAGATATATTATCATTGGCCATGTAAGTGCTTTCTAGAAATTACAAAGTAGATATTTTCTTGTCATCATCAATTATGTTACAATTACAAAAAGTTACCCTACCCAAAGTTCCCATATAGGCTACCACATCTACTATGCATTGTCCATTTCATTTCTAGCAACTATTTGGGTTGACTTCTCCTTCAACTAGGTAAGTGGGTTGAGACAGCTGTCACGTGTCATTACAGCAAACTGGGGGAGAGATGTGGGGTATGCCAGTTAAACAGAACTACTCAAAGATGTGTGGTAATGTGAGTGATGGTTGAAAGTCACAGTCTGTGACCTGAGAAATCTCCTACTAAACATCAGCACATGACCTTGCTTGGGAGGCCTGAATTCTTTCAGCCTTAAGCCGATAGTATTCCCAGCACCACCCAGACAAAATGGACCAACTTCACACAGACACAACTCAACATATTATACTGCAAATTTTTGTTTTTGGAAGTCTGCACTCACTCCAGTAAATTTCTTTTTCACAAATCATTTTACTGCAAAGTATCCTGTGCTAATATCATTACCATGTTTGGGACATGAGTTTTAGATATCAGAGTGAAATGAACAAGGGTTACAAAATGATCCCCAACTTAGCCAGCACATCAATATCCCACATCAAAGACTTTCACAAACAGATTGAGACATATAGTTCCAGCACTACTCTATATCATCCTTGGCTATCATAACAGAGTTTTTGCCAAGACAGTGCAACCTGTTGCATTAATCCCACAGCAAGACTACATTTCGGAGCAAGCCATAGCACTGTCAGTGTGGATTGCTCTATCAGCACTTATTTAGTGGGTACAGTGTGTTTCAGCAGTAAATATCACAAACCTATGAGTCGCTTTGTCAAAACTAATGTAGATTATTTACTCTCTATCTGCGACCAGAGCAAAAACTCTGTCACTTTATACGATGCTTATTTATGATCCACAGTATCTCCCTTTAGGTTTTGTTGGCAGGGCCTTTTTCACAGTGTCGTTCAGAGTGCTCCAAAAGGTTGTTAAAGGTTCGAGATGGCTGCACAAGTGTCTGTGGTTATCGTCAAGAGTGATAAGTTTACATGTTCAGGGGTTTAGCCACACAGAGGCTAAAAAGTCTCAGGAATCATAACTGGCGCAGACATTTTAACTGTTTTTCACTTGTGTTTGTTTCTGGCCTCAAGCTACCCAGCCTGTTTTCCCCCTCTCTCTATCTCATCCACACTTCCCCATCACAAACCCTATACCTCTCAACCCTGAGGCTGCGACGCTGGGTTATTGCCACAAAAACATTCCCCCTTGCCTCTTTTCTGATTATCCCCCTTCCCACCCGTCTCATTGCCTCACAACATGCCTGCTGGCAGTGGGACCCGGCAGCCTGGTGAACCTACAAACACTCAAAAACTATTGACCCTGATTATTAGGTCAAAAGCTGTTGTGCTTGTATTCAACTCCATTTACTTTGTCAGTTATTTAAGTCCATTAAAAAGTGTATGGCAGAATCATTACTTTACAAGACGTCTAATGCACGTCTGGGCTTTTGTACAGTCCTGTCCCTACCTGGTTGTCATTATTCATAACATGCAATAGATTTACAGTCTAATAATACTAAAAAGTTTTTTTTAATTTGTAGCTCTTTGTGACACTCAAAGAACATACATATTAACATCAGAAGCATTAAAGTTGTGCATAAACTTCCAGTCACCAGAATTGATGTTATATCAAAGAGTTACCTGTCAGTCTGTATGAGTTCATGTTTACTCCTCTTGGTTCATTCGTAAAAAGTCAGGGACTGAAGCAGAACTAAGATGTGTCAAAGAAGGACCAAATTAACCCAACTACAGGAGTGAAAGCACCCTTAAATGTCTTTAAGGAATTTAGGTAAACTAAGAATGCATCATCATTTAAACTCTGATTAAGTCATCAATGTTTTCTTTACTCTCTCTCTCTTTTTTACTAAATACATATAACTTGCAGTTCATCATACCTCTGAGAGAGTAATGCTCAGAATTAGCAACTTCAAACGTAGCTGTTTGGCATCTTTCTCAGGTGTTTCTTCATCCCCTCTCTCACACACTGACACACAGGTCAGACCACCAGGCATTGTGAAAGCCTTCCTATTTATCCACAGTGTATATCCTATATGTCTCATGTCCTGGGGCTATACTGACCCCAGGAGCACCAAACAGACTTGGCCAACAACATGATTGGCTCTTCCTGAGACCGGACTTAAATAGTATTAAACACCACAGTGCAGCTGTGCTAGCACAAACACACTCACTCCGCTTGACAACAAAATTGACTTTGTCACTCTGTCTCAGATCCTGTTTGTAGACAGATTTTGCGTTTGGTTGAAAAAGGAAATAAAAAATTGCCATTTGCTTGTCCATGATGTGTAAAAAGAGACACACGCATGGACAAGAGAAACTAAATCACAAGACAAAATCAGTTGACCCCTCGTTCAAGTGTGATGGAGGAATAAATGAACACATTGTTAACGTTGGATGAGCTGGGGCTCTAATGTTTGATGACCAAACACAAATCTTTGCTGACTGCGTAAGTCTCCATCTTAACCTCAAATACTTGTAGCTACTGAATAGACATTATTATCAGAATTTGTTGACACAAGTGTCCCGCACACACACACAGATACAGATTCATACGCAAACACGCACAGGTCCACATGCAGGCGCAGATACGCGCACCAACACACACCTACTGTATGTAAAGGTGAGCCTGTTTTTCCTTCAGAGCAGATTGAGATCTAAAGGATCAAATGTATTTGCTTAACTGGTTCAAATGATCTTAAATAGATCTGAGATGACCAAACCAGACCAAACCAAACCATTTGAAATCCAAAGCTCCAGCTTCATCTATAACAAAGCATACATCTACACACACACACACACACACACTCACACACAAACACACAGACTTTACTTGCTAGTCTACTTACGTATTAGGCTCATGTCCCAAAAATTCTATTGTGCCAGCTGAGGCTTACTAATCAGCCTTTTCTTATTAATGTGTGTTACTCCAGTCTGGCAGGAATTTATGAAATGTAAAGTGCAGTTTTGTTTTCTGTCAGGTTTGTGTGCTCAGTCTTAGTAGTCGCTTTTTATACTGTAGAAACACAGAATGGGAAAAAAGGTGCTTCTTTGTGTCCAGCCTGGTGGTGGAAGGGTAAATCAGTTAAGAGAGGAAACTGAAACAGATGGAGAAACTGAGTCTGTGGGCAGAGAGAGAGACAGAGCAAGGGACTAGTTGGGTTAGGAGTGAGGACTGCTTGGTCAGTGGAGTTGGTCTCATCTTGAGAAGACATCAAGAGGAGGGTGGAGCATTAATAGCACCCTAGAAAACAACAAAGGGATGACTGCTCGAATGAGCGCTGAAGTATTTTTGTAACATGCACACACACACAAAACACAAATATGAAAACTAAGAAAGGAATGTAGTGGAGAAGAGTAGGCCTTTCAACAGTTGTCTGACTCTCTGTCCGTCTTTTCCATCTTTTAGGAATAAGGTCTTCACTCCAGCCCACACTGTATTTCTGGCATCAAAAATTTCCTCCCTCATAAAACCAAAATATGAATGTCTGTCATGTCTTTTTCCCACATTTGTGTGTGTAGAATCTTCAACATACAAAGAGCAGAGAAAGCACAAGAGAGGGGTTAGATATATGCACATGTTACACTATAAACTTGTTTCTGTAAGCGTAGCGCCTCCAAGCACATTTCAGGGTACTGGGGCAAAAAATGCCACCATGCACCCCCCCACCCCCCACACACACACACACACACACACACACACACACACACACACACACACACACACCAACCCATCCACTCTCCCTCCCTTACCCGCATGAGAGTGCACCACAGCTAGACTTGCATTCACTCCGGTTTTTGCAAATGGGGGTGAGAGGCTGTTACCGTGTCAGTCGGCATGGCCTCTTATCGAACCATCAGACTACCCTCAGATTCTCTTTCCAGATGGAGGTGAGATAGGGCCTCAGAGGCCCGGACCCCCGCAGACACTGAGAGCATGGAGGCCTCCACTGATCTCCTACCTGATGGAGGTGCTTTAATGTGGGCTCGGGTTTCACTTGTCTCCCCTGTCTGGCTGGGCCTGCGTTGGTGTCAGGATGCAGGCGCGTTCAGGGCTCTTCGGCCTGGATTCTGATGGGGCGCTGCTGCTCCACTTCGAGGTGTAGCTCCAGGTCAAGGTGTTGTTATGGGATACAAGCTCCCCAAGGGCCCCAAGCTATTCTTGCAAGAAAAAATAGGTGCAATGGTGGGTTGTAAACACAGCCATACAGGCACTCACAGACAGACTTTGACACGCATGCAGCTGGCCCACAGTAGAGCTCTTGACATTTCTCCCAATAACATAAACACTGCCACTCATACTGCGCTCAGAGCTGGAGAGGGGAAAAGAGAAAAAATGCTGTGATAAGGCAAAAATAAGCTTGACAGGGTAAATGAGTGAGATTAGTCAGGAACTTCTGAGCGCTAAGAGAGACAGATCAAGAGAGACAGAGTGGGGGATGAAGAGGAGAGAGGAATTTGGGAGCAGAGAGAATTCCATGCACTTTTTATTGTTGCGCAAACCTGTATTTAAGACTTGCATGAACATTTAAGATTTTTATGACAGTTTCTTTTTCGCCCCAAGTTAGAAATTTGAAGACACGTTTTCAGCCTCCCTCTCCGTATTTGTGTGCTTGAATTTCAACATTCATGCACATGTTCTTTTTTTTGTTTTTTTACAAACGCAGAAGGACATGCATTTGTGTTTGTACAGGGCGTCTTGTGTCTACCTGCACGACATTAGGAGTAGGCTCTGCAGATTCCACCCATGTCATTTGTACATTGGCAAACCTTGGCTGGACTCAGAAAACTCATCGCCATTCCACAGAGAGCCCTCTATCATTCCTCACAGGATTAGAAACAAAAAAGAGGGAGAGGGAGGGAGTTCAAGGGAGGGATTGCTCTTTTACTTTTTGTTGCTGGCACAGACGTTACTATAATTTAGCTGAAATAATAGAAGTTTTAAAATTGCTACCAGTGTACCCCTCTGTCTTCCTCTATCTCTGTCTCTGTTCATTCTAAACCAGATGTCAATTTGAGGTGGCACAAGGAGACGATGCACGCTAGTGGAGCAGTGTTTGAACGGGAAGAAAGCTCAGAAATATAGCACATGTGAAGCATGCTCGATGTCTGACTCACAGATGCATGCTGCCTCTCCATGGGAGTTTAATGAGTTTGATACATGAGAATTATTATTTTTTATTTTTTTTTCATCAACTGTCAACTCCACCTAGTGGTGTTTGTACTGAACAGATTTCTGGCTGCAGCAAGGACTGAACTGTAATGAGGGAAACGTTACACCAGCAATTGTTAATCTGCTCAGAGTCACTTTATCCTGAGCTTGCTGGAGAAGGGAGGATCAATACCTAGGGTTTGGATATGAATCCCACAAAAGCTACAAACAGTACAGATAAAGTTGCTTCTGTGATCTGGCTCAGTGCTTTTGTGGGATCGGCTGTTCATTGCTAGAGAGCAGTTGCCGACTGTGTTAGTAAGTCTCCTCAGCACCTCTTGGCCTGGCATCTGTGAGGCTTGCTCACACTTGCTTTCACCCAGCATGTGTTTGCTCATATGAAGGAAATTATGTAATTAGCCTTTGAGGGATTGTTTTCTTTCACTCTTTACCCCCCTCTCAGTCTTTCTTTCCCTTCTTCTTTTTTTGCACTCCCTCTCTCTCTTTCTAGTTCTTTGACAGCAGGAGATGGTTAATCTGAGCCACACCCTACTGTAGTTCACCTCCTTCATTAATTGCCAGGATCCATCAGTGGAAGAAAATGAGCTCTTGTCATACAGATCTTAACTGAAGAGTAGCTTTGTTTAACATCAAAGGCAGAGTTTTGAAAGGTGTATGAGGGAGTGGAGATGTTTTGGGTGTGCAGGGGGTTGTGTTGGGCCGGGTTGTGTGCTGGGAGATGGGTGCAGGGGTACACGCGGGCAGCATCAGGGGGAGGAAAACCTGGCATTTTGCTCTCTAATTCCAGCCGGCCTGGAGGCCTGGAGCGCTAAGAAGGGCCTCACTGTTGCTCTCTGGATCAGCCAGGTATTGCTTACATAAAAAGCAAGTGAAAACAGCTGTAGGGATAATTAGCTTGATTCTCCATTACATGCCATGAGGGCCAATAACTAAAAAATGGAGTTTTGTTTGGGTTAGAGCTGCAGTCCCAACCAGGAGGAAGTTGTAAAAGTCAGGCTGAAAAAAAAAGAAAGAGAGGGAAAAAAGGAGAAATTTGGGAAGAAAGGGTGAGCTCTTGAAGCAATTGTTGCCGAGGAGATGTTCTCTCTTCCTGGGGTAGTTTGATGTAGGCCATAAGGTTTCTGGGCTGTGGTTTGAAAATGACTGGATGGGCATGCCACATAGATTCTTGTTTTTTATCCATTTAATATAAATGGAAAATGTTTTTGCTCATAGGAACATGTCACCTCAGATTAATGAATTGGAACTGGACCAAATGTTAATGTTAATGATTTTTTTTAAATCAAATTTGTTGTAATGGATTACATTGCATTGTCATGGAGCAATAAAGATGCTGTATGATTTGTTCTTTTCATCATCAATTAGCATGTTGAAACACCATTACACCTGCATACAATTAATCAGACACATGATAAGAACAGTGATTTGTTTTTGTCATGGTTTTCCTTGCAAGGCATTTTGTCAAAACTGCTTTTCTTCCAAAGGTTAAATAAACCATCCTTCAGAAACATGATATGTGGTCACATTCTAGGCATGTGACCACAGAAAAAAATCATGTATTCACAAAGAATGTAAACAAGATGAAATATGTATGACTACATAGACAGAACAGTGAGATGCCACTTCTGTCTCCCTGTATTTCACCCAAATATCTGGCCCTTCATTCAACCAAATGTCTTATTTTTTTTACATCACTCCTCTTGGTAGAGTGAGGGATGGGGGGGATGGGGGGTCTTTGTATCTTGAATCTTTGAACTCACTTTTATTTGGTGGGATTATCTTTTTTTCTGTAGGATTGAAAAGACACCAACCAGCGTTATTTCAAGTGAAAGAGCAGCACTTTAACATTAATGGTCCCCAAACTCTGCACGAATCCATTTAACAGGCAGTTTATATTAGTAGCACTTAAAGACAAGAAGGGGTTTCGCCGCTCATATCCAGACTCTCAGGCTTGATACCCAATACTCAGGACAAAGACAGACAGTCATCAGAAAGACAGACTAGTATAGGTTTTGGGAGAATTGCAGGTGCACTAATAAAATAGACCTTAAGATCTAAAGCCTCATTTGGATTGCCTATCCACTTGAAAGGACTTCGATCTGTTATGTACTGTATGTAGACACACACACAGTACTGGTCACAAAATGAACATTGTTTAAATAACACCTCAACTAGACCTCTGTTTCTGCAGAGGGCATTTGCAAATTTTGATAAGTCAATAATTGTCCTGTCTCCAGATGCAGGCTAAACCAGTATTAATATGGGAACGTTTTCACCCTGTCTGATCCCACCATCAAGCACACCGAGAGTGGAAGAGTGGGGAGGAGGATGAGGGTTATGCAGGGAGTAGAAGATAGGAATGGCTGATTGGAGTTAGGAGATGATGGCTACGTGCTGTAAGAGGGAGAGGGAAATTATATTTAGCAATTTAAAGGTATGTATTGTAATGGTAGCAATTTTTGATTTAAAAGGACAATGCACCCAATTGTGATCTGAAAACCAACCTCAAAAGAGACACAAAAATACAAACATTCATGTGTGAACAAAGCCATTATGAAATGTGGCTTTTATCCCCTCTCTAAACCTACTTTCAGTGAAGTGGCTCAATATGATAATGAGTGACTTGAGTCTGATCTGTTGGAGTAAATGTCAAGTGTTAATGTTTTAGTTTTATCAGGAGCTGTTCCTGTTAAGATTCAAGTCACGGTTTGAATATTACAGTGCAATTCATCACATTCATACTCTCCTTATGCAGCCAAACTGCTGCACACCGCCAGTGTCTGTTTGATAAATGGAATCTCCACGTGTTTTTTTCCACTTTGTATCAAATGAGCACGCTGTTATTTTCAGTCATATTCTACTTATTTCAAAATTATATTTAACTTAGATGCAGAAACAGTGACAAGTGCTACCTCGCCCAGCTGGAGTTTATGCAAAAGTGAGCACTTGTGTTCTCTTTGTGCAATGCAGTAAATGTGTAGTTGGCTTGTTTCGCAGCCCTGTGGACAATGACCTTTGGGCTGAAAAGGCTTTAAGCAGCCTGTTAGAGCCATTTGAGCTCTTGAACTTATTCATCTTGTGGTTATAGCTTTCCTGGCTAATATAATATGCTTTGCTTTGTCACATGTTTCTGAAGCGGGCGTAATCATTATTACAAATGCAGAACTCACACTCAGGGACCTACAATTCCATATGATTTTAACAATCTGTCACAACATGCCGACATGTAAAATAATCATAGGCCGATAAGCGTACACACATTCATGACCACAAGGCAACACACACTTCCTCATTAACAACATGAACACAGGCGTCACATGTGAGTTTGTGTAGTGAATGCGTCTGTTGTGTGGCAGTAGTGAGGTGTTGAGGGAGAAGAAAGAGGAGCGGTCTTCAAACATATCCACAGGCAGGTCGTTCTCTCCATTATGCCCTACCAGGGGCCATATTTGTTGATTCTCTGGCCCTAAAATCATTAATTTAAGTGCAGACGACAGTGAAGAAACCTGAGAATGGCGTCCAACACACATCCACAAATTCACACACAAGCATGTACATGCGCAGACACACATTTGATCACACTTAAAGGCAAGCGGGTTTATGTACACACACACACATGCACACACACACACACAGACACACACACAAACCATGTTGCATAACAAATGATGGCACTTTAATTGCTGTGCATGTTTATTTACTCCTGGCTGTAATGGATGGTCCTTCTCTGCCTGGTAGCCAATCAGAGGGAGACAGGAAGAGTGTGAGCAGCCCTGCAGAGCTGGACACTTTCCATACAATTTGACATTCCTCTTTATACACAACACACTAACCTAAGATGCTACCATTAAATACTGGTAATCCCCTTAAATTCAAGATTTAGGCATCATTACTCAGGTCAAATCATCTCCTTTAAAACATTTTCCTCAACTTTACCTGTGAATGTCTCTGGTCCCCAAACAAAGTTGGTATTAAAGTTCTATCACCATGCCCTCTCTGAGTGACTGATGATAACGTATTCAGTGATTGGTAGTTAGTTTGTGGCCTGTTTGCTCAGCCAATGAGGCGCCCCCAGCGAGCTAGACATACATCATTGTTTCTTTTTTTCCCCACAACCTAACCCTAAGGAAAGAAGTGAGTTGTTGCTGACTGCTGTGCAACCTGAATAACAGACACATTCCAAAAGACTTTTTTTTTTATTAATGAGCACTTGATGTTTGGGCTGCTGCCAAATGCATTTAGAGCATTCTTAAGGACCTCTGGAGGCTCACCAGACAGTTAGAGGAAGAAAATGGTCACCCTAAAGCAAAGAAAAAAACTAAATATCTACACTAAACCTGAGCATTTTTTATCTATCACTAAGCAACGCAATCGTATGATGTAACCTATTAGGAGAGAAACTTTAAAAACAACCTAAGATCCTTTGCTAGATGATGCATCTTCATATCCCTGTGTGGATTTTAGCCTTTGTATTTCCTTCTTTGTGGTTGACCTCTCATATTGATAATTTTTTCTTCATGTTTTTTTTTTTCCACAGCTGCTTGTGGAGCCAGGTACCAAGAGGTTCAAGAGCTTCAACTACAAGCATACACACTGAACCGGCCTATAATTCCACACCATCATGATCACCTGACATACATATAAGCATACATATATGGACAAGCACAGCATTCAGCCGGTCAGAGATTATACCATCTTACCGATGAATGTCACCTCCGCTGACAAATGCAACGGCCCACTGAGGGTGGGTGAATATCCCTCACAGGACCATCTGTCATCAGTGTGAAGCTACAAGGTATTGGCAAGCGGCCTTCATTTCCCTAGCTGTTTTCAATAGACTGTGAGCTAGATTCATTTTAAAGTACTGCGGTGCTACAGAGTTCTGGCTTCACATCAACCGGCAATCATTCCACCACTGTCGACTACTGGTGTGGCTAAGCTGAGCCGGTGGAACTAGCCGTAAACCCGTGCCAATCCTGGACTGGTTTATGATGGCATGGATGTGTTTACTTCTGCAGCTAAATATCAGACTTTTGTAAATATAACAACATGGACCTCAAAACCCACAATCCACAGAAACCTTCTCAATGTACCGTGCCAAAGGAGACAACCCTGTCTGCTGAAACAAATTACTGAAATGGGACTGCATCTGAATCATTCGGGCTACCCAGTAAACCGCACTAGTTGCTCATTTCTTTGACTATTTCCCACTTCTTGCTGTGAGATCAACAAGAAAAAGGCGAATTTGGGCTTAAAGATGCCCCATCAGAACAGTTTGAGGATCTGCTTACACCTTCTCTAAAATCAGGACCCTTATTAACAGGGAAGGAGTCACGGCTGACCTCAAATCAGCCAGCTTACTGTAAGAACAGTCTGTTTATACATTTCTCCTTGTGTTCTTTTAGCCTGCTGTGCATTTGTTTAATGAACCAATATCATGTTGTTAGCTTTTCTACATCCGAAACAGTTTTGAGTGCCACTCTTCTTTTTTTGAAGTTTTAACAGCTGTGTGTGACTTATTATGCGATGAGTGATGTATTATTTTGTTGTCTATTTGTTGATCCTGTGAATCTGAGTGGCGAGTCTGTTTATTATGAAGTGACTTGCATTTTGAAGCACTGCGTCATTACTTTTTTCACTGTACTGGAGGTTGATGAGAACGGACAGTGTTGTGTTTTGATTCAACAGTATAACAGTGTTTCCATTTGGCCCTTACCTAACATGTACATTTTTGTACAGTGTGTGTGTGTGTGTGTGTGTGTGTGTGTGTGTGTGTGTGTGTGTGTGTGGTTTCATGCTGCTCTCATGTTTGTGATGACTGTGAAAGTTTGGGGGATAACAGTATTCACCCTTGACTTGTTCCACAGTGTTTTGCAGTGGTCAGCTGGTTTCTCTTGTTTGAATAAAAGTTGTTTTCACGAGAACTGCAACATGTGTTTTATCAGAAAGACAATAATGTGTACGTTGACATTGACAGTGTTATTGGTAAATTTGAGTGCAACAATGGGAATTTTCACAAAATTAAAGTTTCACCGCCACTAATGGCAAACTACAACAATAGACTCTTGCACTGCCCAAGAAAGAATTCTCCCCAGTTTTCAAGGTCTACCAATTCTCTCTCTCTTTCTCTCTCTCATAAACTCAGCCAGATGTTGCCCAGTTTTCTTCCTAGGGGAACGTGGGGGGATGGAGGAGGAGGGGGGTTGATGGAGGCGGGAGGGGTAGTGAGGCATGGTGAGGGATCAGAAATGTGGCTGAGCATGTTTTAAGTGCTCTTTGACGCAGTCGCAGCCTCCAGCATCCACCACGGTAACATTAGCTGGGAACAGAACTCTTGCAAGATTTGCAGGCACTTCACACTCATTCTGCCACAGTTATTCACAGCCACATGAAGAGTACATTCCTAAAGGAGATATACACTGTGGAAAAATGTGACAAAATGATGGCTCTCACAAAAGGATTATGAGTTATTTAAAAACATTTTGGGGGCCGAAAAGAGCAATAACTTTATTACTGATCCTTTTTTATTATTACAGACCATTTGAGGAGCTTAGAATTAAGTTTGTAATGTAGAAATCTGTTTTGTTTTATATCCATATTTACATTTATATTCTTCCTTCTTTTAAGTAAGGGTTGAGGGACTCATACTGTTTTGAATTAGGCCCATATATCAGATATATAAGATTGACTGCACCTGACTAAGAAGATTGGTATCATAAAAATGTCTAAATTAATTCTTTTCCCGTCTCTTCCCTGTATCACCTGAGGCAAGTCTTTATTTGAGCATGTAGCCAGATATTCAGGTGACCCCTTCCCTTAATTTCAGCATTGTTTAACTGACTGTTATTCAATCTCTATTTCCTCACCCAGATGAAATTCTGTCCAGCGCAATTGAAAATAACACGGATTTCACCCTTGAATGCCTTCAGTGTGCACAGACGAGCAATCTACAGTGACACAGGTGAAACTATTAAACACTTTGCCCTCTGACACTCATCGGGTTCATTGAAAAATATAGAACTGTAAGCCGAGGGATTCCTGCAGCATGTTTTGAGATAATGTACCATAAAATAATAATTACCGTAATGACCGTAATGCTCACAGGCCTTCAGGTGATGAGAGCAGCCTGTATAAGCACATGATCTGGACCTGCTTGTCTTGATTTTACTGAGTGGCAACTCGATCTGCTGCCAGTGAAAATCCTAACTCTGCTCTGGTATGGATAAGGTAATAGCCTCGGGTGCTTTATAAGTTTATTTTAGGTAATAGAGACGCTTGTTTTGTTACAGCCTGTTCCGCCCTCTCTCTCCCTCTCTCTCTCCCTCTCTCTCTCTCTCTCTCTCTCCCTCTCTCTCTCTCTCTCTCTCTCTCTCTCTCTCTCTCTCTCTCTCCCTCTCTCTCTCTCTCTCTCTCTCTCACCTTCCCTAAAATGCCTTGCTCTTTGAAAGTTGGTGACTGGAAGAAGGAAAAGGCGATTTGAGGAGAAATGTGAAGCGCATGCGCCATCTGAAGGTTTTGCGCTGCGCATCCATGCTGCAGTGTGCTAGTTTGTGAGAGGAGGCGACTGAAGCAGGTGAGAGAAAGAGAGAGAAGCGGAGAGGGAGGGATAGTCGGTGATACTTCTTCTGCACTACAACACACACCGACACACACATACGGTGTGGGAGGACGACAGACTCGGAGCCTCAGCAAAGCCGCCGTTGTTCACACACTGTGCTCTTTTCCTCCCCCTGGCACCGTGCGCGCTCGCCAAGCCGCACTGTTTGGAGATAGTCCGCGCGGAAAGTTTTTTTTTTTTTGGAGCATACTGTCTGGAGCCGATTAATTGTGCCATCTGTTTTTTTTTTGGAGAGGCGGATGACTTACTTTTTTGCATGTGAAGACTTTTAAGTCGAGCAGTGGAATTGTCAAAGTCGTTTTTTGCACATAATGGAAGGTAAATTGACAAGTCGTTTGTGGCGAGGTTCACCGTGTGGATCTTTCGGCAGGTAAAACGCGCTATGACCTGGGCGTGTGAGCGGCTGGATTTTATGTTTATCACAATATTTTTCCTGTTTTTGGTTTGACATTGTCTAGATACAATCTTTTGACAGTTTTTTTTTACTTGGATAGGGAACTATTAAAGTAGGCCGCTTTCAATTAGAACAGAATCGACATCCGACGTTTCCGCCAGTGGGGTTGCCGTAGATGGTTTTCATTTGTTAATAGTAACCACAACGTCGTGCACAGATTCGTTAAAGGAACCGGTCATTTCCTTCCTTAAACGGCCTTTGGACATTGTATGTATCCCGCTGCTTACTACAAGCTCTCTAAACGGTTTGGCGCACGGAGCGCATGCATTCAATGATTGTTGGGTGTCCGTGTTCACCAACACACCAAACTGAAGGACTCATAGCCTTAGTGTTTCGCTTTCTGCACCCCAGCCAAGCACTTTCCAAGAAATCCGGATAAAACGACAAGACTTGTCTACACTGCGGCGGAAAAGGACATCCTAAATCCACCTGGCCTGCTCTGGGATTATTGGTTCGATATCGTCTTCAGAAAGTGGATTACAACTCCTAACGGGCTGTGCTCCCTGGTGAGTAAACTTTATAAGTCTTCTGCTTCACTCACTTTTCCATGCAGCCGCAGTTTATCTTTAAGAGTGGGAAATGCATGATTCGGTGGACCTTTTTGGACTAATACTGGTTATTTGATGTGGACAAAAGTGCATGACAGATGTGAAGTGTGAAACATACTACCCCTCACTGCATTGACTGTGACCAATATATCAAGGCCATGTTGGGCATATTAGAAATAAAACGAAAATTAACCACACATTGTTTTTTAAAAAACATTACATAAATGCGAAAATAATAGTTTGATTTCTGGTTCCATTGTTAACGGTCTCCCTTTTATAGTGAGGCAGTGTTCTTTGTGCTGCTTCTCCTCATCTAATCCTTGTACCTGGCTCCCTCTCCTGGCTTTTTCAAACAACGGGACAGGCAGGAAAAGAGACTTATCATTTTACGCTATTAAATGCGGATACTATTTTACTTATTAGTCAGTAAATTTGGGTACCATGCAGCTTGGGAAAAGGTGACGGGTTTTTTTTTCAAATTGCTCCATGAATACAAATTCTTTGGCACCATGCACATTATCCAAAGGCTTACAAATGCAGGCCATACCGTAAATACAGTCACTTAAAAATCATCATTAACATTTCACATTCGTAGCACCCTAATGCTTTTCCTTCCACATGTTCACAATACGTTGTTGCTAACATCATTCAATTACTATTATGTTTAATTGTCATGATATTTTAGATGGGTTGACCAGAGAAAAACAAAAGTCAGAAAAGACGCATTTGACCAAAAGGTGAAATAATTTAGGACATTTTTTTGTTTTTTAACAAACGGAAGGCTCGGGTCTTTTCTTACTCTCAGGTTTAATGTAAATCGGTTTAGTCCCATATGGCTCTTAAAATAGCCTCTTAAATGATCCATTGCAAAAGGAGCGCCCGATGTTTTATCATCCTGACGACGTTATTCTAATTCCTCTCTTCCGGCCCAATTTGATGCCACTTTTACCGACAAAAATAAGTAAGGTAGTCGTTAGTCATCCAGGAAAGTCCCAATGAATATTCCGCTCGGGTCAAATCGTGTCCCGGGGTCATGGAGCGCAGGATTTACGCAGCATGCAGTGATGCCAAATAGCCTTCATGTATATTTTTAAATATCAATAATAAAGTATTGTATAGCGTTGAATAGTTGCAGCACTGGAATGAACTACGCAGTATTGGCCAACGAAATATTAATCACAAAATAAAAGAGTTGTCTCTGTTAAATTGAATAATGTTCTCTACTCTGATTGGCTGAGACTCTTTTGTAAAATGTGAGATAACTGCATGCACCTGTGGCATCATGGTGGTAACATTAAATATGAATATCTGCAATAAAAAAGGTGTGTCACTCCAACTGTGGAGATACTCCTAATTAAGTGTCCTGCTTGGCGCAAAATAATATTTAATTGTAAAAATGAATTATCTGTAAATAAATATATTTTAAAATGTGCTTCCTGGCAGTCCAATTAGTTAGTTTAAAATCAAAATAAAACCTCCGCCCTCTGTGGATTATTGCTTTAATTTATGTGGAAGAACTTTAGGGAACATAACCTCATCAACTATTACTGAAGCAGCGCACAAACTGAAAGCACATGCTTGTGTGTCAGCGCGCGCGTGTGCACGCGCTGGGTGAGTGATGGTGAACTTGGCCTTGCCTTTAATGAGTATTAAGCAGGCCCAGGTCTCCGCGACTCAACCCTGGAAAATAAAGCAGCGTGACAAATTAGAGCTGCTTGAGTCCCAAAATTCACACACGGCCCAACTGCATGGCTGGCACATCGGTTAAACTCGCACATTTAGAGGTAATTATTTTAACAAATTGTCTCCATCCATAGCAGCCAAACTATATCACCAAAGCCACGCAGTTGCTTGCAGATAATTGACATGTTTAACTTGTGTAAATTCCTTGTAGTTTTCGTTAGGCAAAAAGCTGCACAGTATAATCAGGCCCAGGCCATCCGCCGCTGACGTGGCTCGTTTCAGTCTGACCCACAGTCAATTAATAAATATGAAAATCATTTCAATACAATTATTGACTGACATGACCGTTATTTGTCAAATTGTATTTAATACGAAAAAAAAAATCAAATGTCTTTTTAATTTCCAAGTTTTGAACGGGCCTAAATATTCCTGTAAAGTTCTATTAAATGTGGTCAATTAACGAATTTTACAACAATTGTATTGTTATTTCTCAAGAATGATTCTTATTTACAGAACTGAACAACATTGAACCTTTTCACCAGGAACAAATAAAGCCAGGCTTGCCATAGATGAAAATGAACCAGTATGAAATAAAAAAAATCACACGTTGTGTTTTATTCTAAGCCCATGATTTAGATCTTATTTTTTGAGTTAACCATCTTTGTATAAAAAATGCAGTCGTAATTGTTTTTGAAATTTTAGATAATTTAGGTGTGACCGTTATGCCCACAATAAATATGCAGGCTAAAATGGATTAAAAATAAAGTGTACACACACAGTCTGATTAGGTGTCTGTCTGTCTGTCTGTCTGTCTGTCTGTCTGTCTGTCTGTCTGTCTCTGCATTTGTGACTCTCTTTCTCTGAGTAAAGTGAATTGTCAGGAATGTGTATAGCTGGGGTTTCATGGTCATTGTGTCTTCTCAAGCTGCATGTCTATCAGTGGTGTGTGATTCACACTCAGACCTGCTGCCAATGACTGCTTTACTGTGGCACCGATGGCCTTTAGGGCTCTCATCACACACACAACCATGGTGCTGGTTGCATGTAAGAGAGAGTTGTGGATTGCATTCCCTAAATACATTTGGACATCAAAGATATCTGTCTCTGTATTTTTCTGTGTTATGCATAATATACTCAGTGTGTTTAAAAAAAAAAAAGAAAAAAAAAAGGAAAAAAAAGGAAAGATCCAGGCAGGCAGACTGACAAGCATCCTTTTTCTCTGTCCTCCCTCAGATTAAACGGCAGTATGAACCTGGGTCTGGGCTGTCTGTGTCGGCCGGGTTGCTGGCCCTTTGGCAGCGTATTGGACTCCAGACACTGTGTCTTTGCCCTCACACTTCTCACACTCCTCATGCAGGTAGTGGTGGAGGCCAATTCATGGTGGTATGCATTTTCTTTCCATATGTACTATATTTTGTGTGTCTTAAATGTGTGTGTGTGACGTGTTTACTTGTGTCATGGCCAGTGGAGATTGTCAGCTTTTCAAAGGGGATTTTTTTTCTCTTTGCACAAATAGATGAGTTACATTTGTAAATGGGGTAACCGAGTCTAAAAAGCGTTAAAAAACACATGGAAAAAGCCAAAGATTTTGTGTAATATAGTTTAAAAAAAAAACCATTTTATATATGTTTATATTTATCTTTTACATAGTTTCAGAGTCAGTTTTAGGCCTGTGTTTGAGACTGTGTGCATCTTGTGTGTGCGTGTTTGCTAAGTAAGCCTCCTCAGCTTCAGTTGCACCACATATGAAGTAACACAACATGCTGACTGTAGCACATTAGCTTTTCAGGAAGGACCTTTTTTCGCCCTTATTTTCTTTCTTCTCATATTGCCAAGCCAAAATTATGAATATTATAGAAAACATAGAATGCTGTGGTTTATGAGTCGATGTCCAAATATGTACAAACACGAACACCGTGTGTGACTGTACATGAGTATGCGAGTGTGCAAGTGTGTGTGCGCGCTGCATTTGTGTGTAGACACGCATCCTACTGCCATTAGAAAAGCCTATATTTGAGCATGGTGCACTTAAACACACAAAGTACTTCTGATAGGGGAAAATACTGTTTACCAGTCGCCATAGAGGCTCTGCTTACAGCAAATCACAACTCTTTACATCCTGTTGCTGTTTCTTAATTTGTGTCTAATTGTGCACTTGTGTATAATTGTGTATCCCAGCTTAAGTGCTTGTAGAGGAACATAACATTTACAGTAAACCCACACTTTCAGTGTAAGATTTGTCCTTACTTCCATTGAGCAGATCAAAGCCAGTGGTGACATCATGCGGTGAGTTAGTTATATGAAAATACAAGTTATAATTGAAACAATGCATTTGAAGAGGATTCATGCAGATACATATATATTAATGGGCTCAATTCAGTAGGTGACTACTGTAAAGTTTAAAAAAAAAAAGTTGGATTTACCATCTGAGGACTCGCAGATCACCACAGACCCTTTGGAAAGCTGAGTTTGGAGCACACTGTGTGTGTCTTTCCTCTTTGAGAGTACACACAGGTGTGAATGATTTAGAGTGCCCAAGCAGCATGCCTAAAGACTGTGTGTGTGTGTGTGTGTGTGTGTGTGTGTGTGTGTGTGTGTGAGTGTGAGTGAGTGAGTGAGTGAGTGAAAAAGAGCCAGAGATGTTGATTTTTTTCTTTTTTTTTTCTTATTTTTTCGTCTTTTGTGTGTTAACGTGTATACATCTGTGTATTCTGTTGTGTGTATTCAGTGTGTGTTACGTTGCTGGCTGCTGACTTTCCCCAGTCGATCAGGTTACACTTGGGGCTAATTGTCTTTCTCTTAGGGCTCAGGGATGGGATGCTCTAATTGTCCTGTGGCCTGGAACCAGATGCTCATACTAGTGTTCCTCTCTCTCTCTCTGTTTGTCCATGTCTCTCTCTCTTCCAGTCCAATTTATTAATTTTTCTTTCTCTAATGAAAGAATTGAAAGAAACTGTTGTTTTAAAATGCTCAGTTTTGTTTTTCTTTTGTGATTTGAAAAAAGGTAAATAACTTTCATAGCCAGTTATACATTTCTATATTGTTTGGGGCAAATGCTAGAGACCTTTGCATCCTAAGGCCTTGGAAAACTCAACTCTTCTTCTCCCTCATTTGTCTATGCTTCCATTTTCTTTTATTTTCCCATGTTCTTGGCCTGAAATAGCACATTAGTTAAAATCCAAGTGTCATTAAGAGCTATGAGTTTATAGGGTTTTGCTCCATTCAATAAATGACTGCACCTCATTTCCCTGATTGACATAGCTGCACCCATGCGAAGGAGAAACTAATCAAATGAAATGAGCTGTTGATTTAGAATTTGGCCTGAAAAGGTGCATACATTTGTGTCAAAATAGCAAATGAGTGAAAACAACTGCATTCTGTGGCTCCTCTCATCCAGGTCTCTGGCTATGAACCCTGTACTGATCCCTGAGGCCTACATCATCGGTGCCCAGCCTCTGTGCAGCCAGCTGGTGGGCCTGTCACAGGGCCAGAAGAAGCTGTGCCAGCTTTACCAGGACCACATGCAGTACATCGGTGAAGGTGCCAAAACAGGCATCAGAGAGTGCCAGTACCAGTTCAGACATCGGCGCTGGAACTGCAGCACGGTGGACAACTCATCTGTTTTTGGACGGGTCATGCAAATAGGTAAAAAAGTGGGCAACAATGTATACAGAATAAGCATATATTCTCAGAAACATATACCGGAACACATAGGAGCAGATTCAAACACCTGTGTTCACAAATAGTGTATATTCACCAGTGTTATTTAGAATCTGTACATTCTGTGTCTTTCCTTTCTTTATTCTCTCTTTTGCCCCTCTTTTGTGTGTTTAGGAAAGTGTGTGTGTGTGTGTGTGTGTGTGTGTGTGTGTGTGTGTGTGTGTGTGTGTGTGTGTGTGTGTGTGTGTGTGTGTGTGTGTGTGTGTGTGTGTGAGAAATATATGGGGCTGTTGATTCTCAGCAGCTGTGTGGAGGGAATAGTTGGTGGGTGAGGTTGCTGGATAAATCACATGTCGCTTTGGCCTGCTAAACCAGCTCCCGACACGAAGCAAGAGGGAGGCAGAGAATCTGCTTTTCCCCTGATGAATGGGAGACAATGTAATCTAGTTTAACACACACACACACACACATGCACACACACACACATGCACACACTGTGGAGCTGGACTGTTGCTGCCCTGTATTCACAAGTAATGGGAGTGCAGTAAGTGTGTGCACCAATATATCACCTTGTCAGAGATTAAAGTGTGTGTGTGTGTGTGTGTGTGTGTGTGTGTGTGTGTGTGTGTGTGTGTGTGCGCGCGCGCACTTACATGCAGAGATCTCTTGTAGAAAGTTCAAGAGCTTAACAATCCTCTTCGTAATCCCAACTCTTGGATCCTATCATTTAACATGGTTTGTTTTAGATTTCTTTGGATGTGGGCCTTCACCTCAGGGGCTAATGTAAAGGTGGTTTACCGTTTATTGATCATATCTATCCATCTGAATTTTATGTGATCATAGCAGGGCCACAGCAAGCTTGACTGAATCGTTGCAAAAGTCAGTTCTTGCGTTGCTTACATTTTGGGAACCTTTCAAATCAGTCTAAAGTAACACATGTGGAGGGGTCGGCATTTGGTTCATGTTGATACTCTTTTAACGGGTCAGTTCACCCAAAATTCTTTGAAAAAACAGAAACAAACTAAATTAATCCACATTTCTTACTTAGGAAGATCACACACAGTTTTGTACATTTATGGGATATCCGTCTGTGAGATTTCTCCCCCCATCCCAATGCAATTAATGGGATAAATGGTGAATGGAATTTTGTTTGTGGTGCTCCCAGCTTTAAGAGTAACCTTTAATGGGCTCAACAGTGACTTGTCTTTCCAGTAATGATATTCCCATTACTCTAGACAATCCACAGAACACACTGTCAACAGTTTACTTGATGATTATTTTCATCTAGAAAGTAGTTTCACTGAAAACTGATCACACAAGGTCTGTAGATAATCAAGTAAGCAGGACATTGTTTTTGGAAAGGGATGTTGTCTGTGAATGTTTAATATTTAATGTTGTGAGCACCAAAACCAAAATTTCAGTCACTACATCATATTGGGGAAGTGGGGAAAATTACAGAGATGAATATCTCAAAACCTCCACACATACAACTGTCGATGTTTATATATACCACTAGAGGTAAATAGTAATGCTATTATTTATTTTTATTACATTTTTCAATGATTTTAATTCTTTAAATGTCGGTAAACCAACCCTTTAATGTGCTGTACTTGTTGTGAACATACCCCTACATGACGTGTGCGCACATATGCGTCTGTCTGCGTTTTTACGCGAGTCTTGGTGAGTCTCTATCTCTGGCTCTGCTGACTCCCTCTCCACAGATCAGTCTTCATAGAAACCTCATCAGCAGCCGTTCTCCCATTCCTCTTCTCCCTCCCTGGCATTGCTCCCATCTCGGTCCACTCTGGGCCAAGTAAACATGTCCTCCCCTTTATGGCTGTCTATCTGAAAGCCTGTCGTACTGTCTGTCTGTCTGCAGGCGGAGCACACTGCTGATGATTTATAGCTGAGCTCCAGGGGGTGCTGGCGTGGTTGGGTGCAGACCCTCTCCACTGCCTGGCTTGGCTAGCTCCAGGGTGGGGTACAGGAGAAGGGAGGCAGCAGTGTGCGAGACGACAGTTTGTCTGTTCACAGCTCCACTATTAGGCCAATATCCTTGGGGTGGATTAAACGTCGTACTAGACTAATAAATTCCTCACTCTCTCTGATCACCACTACTCTTGCCAGAGTTTCCCACCTGAATATCTTTCAGACTTTCCACAAGGTTTATTTATTCATCTTTTATCGTATCTGTCATTGTCTTTTTCCGCCTTTTGTGATATTAAGTGCATGCGTGTCTCCTTTTCCATTTTGCTTGCTTTTTTTCTTTACTGTATTTTTCTTGACTTATCTCTTCAATCGTCTTTTCTTTCTCCTCCCTCATCTCCTGTTCTCTGTCCATCTGTTATTGTCATTAGAGCACACTCTCTAAAGGTTTGGCCCAGCAGGTATATGAGCTGTGCATTTTTATTTCGTAGCAGCCCTCGTCTTCAATGTCAACACACAGCCTAATAGTTTGGTCGGCTGTTTTTTTTTCTTGTTCTTTAGTTTATATCATTTAAGTTTCCTCTTCTAGTCTGTGGCTTTGTACAGAGGTAGTAATGAATTGGGGATAGCAAAAACTGCTTTTGTGTATTCTGTTATTACGACTTGTTACGTCTTATCTCTGTAGGAGAAAGCTGAAACAGTGGTAGTTAATGAGCAATGGCTCCAGGATCAGTCACTCATGTAAAGTAAAAGAACTGTTGTCACTTTCAATTTGAGTGAAATGGCAGCTGCTTGTTAAGAAGCATCTCTGTCACTGGAGGGCGCCGTCTTCTCTCTGGCTGAAGCCCAATAACAGCAAACCAGATTCCACCCTTCCAAAATGTTGGTGATGAGGAGCATGCAGCTCTTGGTTGAAGTGCCCTGTAATCCTGAATGTATGGTCAATGCTGTCATATGACGTCACATCTCATAACACTGTACAAATTCTTAAAGCAAAATGATAGTGACACACATTTGGTATAAAATAAATATACATGCATTAAAAAAAAAAATGGAAGCAGCTTATAGGTGTACCAAATATAAACGTGTATTTGTCATTTACTCTGTTACTTATTGTGTGAAATTTGACATGATGTTCCTGTTTGTGCGTCTGCAGGCAGCCGAGAAACGGCATTCACCTATGCCATTAGCGCGGCAGGGGTGGTGAACGCGGTGAGTCGCGCCTGCAGAGAGGGGGAGCTCTCCAGCTGTGGGTGCAGCCGTGCTGCTCGCCCCAAAGACTTGCCGCGAGACTGGCTGTGGGGCGGCTGCGGAGACAACCTCAACTACGGCTACAGATTCTCCAAGGAGTTTGTGGACGCACGTGAGAGGGAGAAGAGCTACCCTAAAGGCTCGTATGAGAGCGCCCGGCTGATGATGAATATTCACAATAACGAGGCTGGAAGAAGGGTATGACATATGACACTGGGTTATATGCTCAGACACACACACACACACACACACACACACACACACACACACACACACACACACACACACACACACACACACACACACAAAGATCTTAAGATGTCACCAGATAAGAAGCAAGCAGACAGATATAAACTGCAGGCCCTAGCATGAGACCAACCAGGGATAGAAAGAGCAAGAGGAGTTTGAAATGAGACAATCCAGGTCATTTAGATAGGTCTCCACTGATCATCTGTGTAACAGCTATGTCAGCTCTCCCCTCCTGAGGCTTTGATCTGTGGGGAGATGAAGGCAGCACTTGGGTTTTTTTTCCCTCTCCAAACAGCTTGAAACCACCTCAAAGGAAACTGTATGCTGTTGCCAGGCTGTTCTCTTTCAAGTAGGACAAATGAGTGGACATTTTATTCATTGCACTATTGACATGGACGGGATAATTTTGTCCTATATGGCAACGTGATGCCTTATGAGATCAACAGTATATTGTGCAAATATTTGTGCAGAGAGGTCAAATTAGATACATGAAGCATGTGTTGCTTGGACACATAAGTATAAATGGTTTTGCATGTTCTTCATCTGGTTATTAATCCAATGGTTTCTTTTCTCTCCCCTCCTTCAGACGGTGTCAGACCTTGCCAACGTGTCCTGCAAGTGCCACGGAGTATCAGGCTCCTGCAGCCTGAAGACTTGCTGGCTGCAGCTAGCTGACTTTCGCAAGGTGGGCGATGCACTGAAGGAGAAGTATGACAGCTCTGCTTCCATGAAGCTCAACTCGCGTGGAAAGCTGGTGCAGAAGTACACCAATTTCAATGCTCCCACAAGCCATGACCTGGTGTACATCGAGTCCAGTCCAGACTACTGCCTGAAGAACCAAAGCACAGGCTCCTTGGGCACGGTGGGGCGCCTTTGCAACAAGACCTCGGAAGGCATGGATGGGTGTGAGCTGATGTGCTGCGGCCGCGGTTACGACCAGTACAAGGCCCAGATAGTGGAGCGCTGCCACTGCAAGTTCCACTGGTGCTGCTATGTCAAGTGCAAGCGCTGCACCAAAATCGTAGACCAATTTGTCTGCAAGTGAGAAGAAGAGTGTTGCCTGTGTGTTTGCTTGCAGACGATGGGCAAACATCTGTCTGTATACGTGAGCAAAGGAGTTGAACACAGAGAAAGAATGGAAGAAAAAAACTATATAAATTATATTTATAGAGTTAAACAATTATGCCATTGCAAAAAGACTGACTCTTTTTTCCAAAAATCTTATGTCTTCAGAAACTGAGAGTATCGTGAAATATTTATTTTGAGATTGTTTTATTTTGGCCCAGTCATCACCAGTCGATTTTAACCCATTCAAGTGCCTAAAACTGGCTGGAAATCTCCCCTCACGTGACCCCCCCACCTATTTTTCATATCAGAAAATACAGTTCTTCTTGTCAGATGGGTCACACTGATTGTGAAATTGGATTGTGCTTCCAATTTCCTAAGAAGAGTAGTGTTTTGACATATGTGGCATAGTTGACCAAGGGGTCCTGGTTTGTTGTTTGAGAATGACTGTGTTGAGAGGACAATGTGTGCTGTAGTGTATGGATGTGATTTCATGGGCCCAGTCCCAAACCAGCCTTCACATCCTAACCGAAGTCTACTCGTCCCCTCTCACCACATGTAGAGTAAGGAACACTGTTGGTTCGTACAAGTCCTTGGAGTACAATGGGTACAATAAGATGGCTGTTTTGGGGATTGGGCCATTTATTAAGCTCTCCCAGAAGCCTTAGAGTTCCCCAGGTGCTGCAACAACCCCTCCACCATTATGCACTTTGATACAGAGGCTTAAACCTGTCTGTGCGTGTCTGTTCAGCTGTCTTTTTTTTTTACAGTGCATCAGCAAATATATCAATATTATAGCCTACATTCTTTTCCATATTAATTCAGATTATCCATTTAACATTATTCTACAATACTTAATATGGTTTGAATATATATGGGCAATGTTGTGGTTACAGTGGTGAAATATTCCATGCTATGTGTATATAGTATGTCTATCCAACCAATCAGTAAACTGTATTTATTTTCTTTAACCAGATTCTCCTCTAAGCTTAAAACAGAAAAGCATCATCTCCATCATAGATCAACAGTCGAGAAATAAATCAATAGTGTGACATTCTCAAGTCACTGCTTATAGTCACTTTTTTAAATTGTGTTCTCACTAATGTGGCTCCTCACTGTTTTTGTAAAGGGAAATGCACCTTATTGATTCAACACACAAATGATTTCTTCTCACTCATGTTCAGCTTTACTGTAACACACAAATACACTTGTATATCACAGATGACGTTCAGATTTTTATCATCACTACAGATTTCCTGTACCACTCAGTTAACCGCTAACTATCCCTGTGATGATTCTCAATAGACAAACTATTTCTACCAATCCAAATATGTATATTTATAAGCTTCTCCATGAATTTGAGGTTTGTTAAACGTAATGTGTTATAGCTGATATTTTGTTACTTTTTACAAATTGGCTCAATGCTCTACTTTGTTTCAATAAATATCAAATGTAAAACCAGCAGAGAAGTATTTACTCACAATATTTGTTAAAATCTTGTTTGTCTGTACACAATTCTTTTCATGACTAACCTTTTCCTTTCTACTTATAACTTACTAGACAAGTTAATCTACTGAAAGTGTGTTTTTTTATCTCTGATTTGATTCAATAAGATCTAACTTTTCTTTTTTTCCTAAATCTTTTTTTAAAAGATTTTCAGGTTTTTTTGCTTATAAATTCCTTCCTTCAGTTTTCTCACCCATGGCCAGATTTAGCGACAGAACCCATGTTGGATGACAACTGTTTTAGGTGTGTAGTGAACAAAGACGGGGAGAGTTTTCTTGAGAGCTTTGGAAGATAGCCTGAAGATTGGGTGTCTCTCAAGGGGATGATTGAGGTTGTGTTGTAACAGCCCCTCAACAATCCAATGACAGTGGATCAGTTTATAGAATGATAAATCATATTGTGTCAGGAGAATAGGAAAAGGGGGATTTTCAATGTGGGGGGAACTGGGCTGTCTGGAAGACGACTGGGCTTTGTCAGAGACTGCTGGAGCTCAAGAGGAGACGCAGAGAACAGGAGAAAAGATTGGGTAATGAGAAACTAGGGATTACATGAGAGCTGGATGAGAGGGGAGTAATAAGGAAAGAGAGAGGCTCGAGGGAGCAGAGCAGAGAGGGAAAGTGCTTTACGGAAAGTAGAGCTGAAAGACCGCCATTACAGTGTAAACGGTCCTGACATTGACTAATATTTACATTTGGAAAATGATACTGACTTTAGGAGCACATCCCGTATATGATCCTGTCAATTGGCAACTATGTGTGCTAGTGCACTTGCATATGCATCCACTTGCACAAAATGTTTTAAATCATGTGTTTACATTTGATTGGTGTCACGTAGGCCCATAAGGAAAAGCAGGAGAGAATGATACAAGGTTAGCAAGGAGGGAGAAAGTGTAAAAAGTTTTTATAAGAGATAAGAGAAAAAAAGACTCAAAGATGACGAAGACCAGCAAGAGTTTTTTGTTTTTGTTTTTTTACACATTTGAATCTTCTGTCAACAGCAGGGTTTTATAAGGATATGAAATCAACCTTCAACTTTTTTATTTACCTGAAGGTGAGAAACTACTTGCACGTTCTAGATGAGGCTCCTTGGATGTCAGATTGAGTGACTGACTACATACCAGCAGGACTCTTCCAGCAATAGCATAAACAGAAATCCAGGTGCACAGCAGGCTGATTCACCAGGTAGAGGAAACCTGAAACCGTCAGGTGCACAGGTATGACACACTCAGAGGAAAAGGCAGGGACACTTCCAAAGGTTCAAACAAAATGCTTGGACATCTCATCTTGGCAAACCTTTCTCCACCTGCCCATTTCTCGACTCCCACCTACAGTTTGTCAGATAATGCTGGCAACTGTGTCAATATGTATGCACCATTTCTGCAGAGAACAACGCTGTCTTTTTTGGGCTGTGGTCACAGGGTGATAAGGTCATTTAGGTTTCGCACACACAATTAAGCATTCACCGCAATGGCAGTTGGTAGCTTCAAAAATTTGCACCACTTATATATAATATATAATAGATATTTTAAGCTGGTGTAAACCTTAGCATCTCTTTCTCACCCCTTCTCTACACTTTATCAAAGAAGAAAAGCAGCCTGTCTAAATGAGCTTTGCTCCAACTTGCTCTCATGTTTTCTTAATTTTTTAATCTCTCCTAACCTTAGAAAACAAACGATAACAAATGTTTTTAGAAATGTTTTTCCCAAAGGTAACATTGATGGTTTCTTGTTTTCAGATGTTGAAATATGCAAATACCTCTAGCATTTGTCGCACGTTGAATACTTTGTTGTATCTGTGTGCGTGCTTGTGTGTTTTTGTATTTATGCAGAGGTGATAATGAATGGACCAGGCTGCATAAAGACTGAGGTTCAACGGGCCTAGCAAGTGGTTTTACTCTATTCTTCTTCCACTGCATTAAAATTCCTCTGAGGTTCTTCAGGACGATTACGTGACAGGTTGTGTTTTCCTAAAACAAAGCAGCTGGTTGATATAAGGCAACCTCTCTCTGCTGAAGCCAGATCTGCTGACCACATCTTTGTAGATCCATAAATATTTTGTTGATTCTGTTCCTGCAGTGGAAAAGCCTGAACTAATGTTCTACTGTAACTGCAATAAACAAGGCTTCACATAATGATGTAATACATTTACACCACATTTTACCATCCATGAAACAAAACCTCAGCTTGAACTCTGGCCTATTGGCCCCCCTTGAATTCTGGTGCAAATGTTAGTCTTACTCCTGTTTAAAACACCACATCAAACCATGATTCAACCTTGAGCTCTGTAAAACTGTCACTGCAGAAAACATCTACAATTGCAGAAAAACACAAACTCTATTGATCAATGCTGGCCAGCTTTATACGCTAAAGCCTCATAAAACAGAATACATAAGCTGTCAGTGCAACAGCTCTGGCAAAGCTCATCAGTCTAAGTTAAAGTGGAGCTTGTTCCATTCCCTTGCTCTTACTGTAAAATGCTCAAAAAGCGACAACAGGGCCAAAAAAAGAGCGCTCTACAGAGCTGCATTTAGAGCTATTTGGGATTGTGGTCGTGTGTTTTAGAGAAAGAGGGCAGGACACCACACTGTGACGTCGCAAACAGTCTGGACTGGATCAGAGAGACGGGTTGGTGCCACAGAGTTACCGGCTCCCCCTTCTCTCACTGCCAATTCTATCCCTGTGCCCCCCCCCAGAAACCACTTGCACCACAAGTTGTTTCAATGGGGCACAACGCTGGCTGAAAATAGAAGGGTTATACATATAGGTCACAATTTCTCAATGTGCATGACTGAGGCGTTTGTGTTTGTGTGTGTGTGTGTGTGTCTGTGTGTGTGTGTGTGTGTGTGTGTGTGTGTGGTGTGTGTGTGTGTCTGTGTGTGTAGGTGTGCGAGTGCATGTGTGTGTTAGAGTGAGACGAAAATTACTACTAAGACAAATTAGTATCAGCTCAATTACTGCTCTCATACTAACAATGTTTATTCCAGAAGTGAAAACGTATACAAGGTGGCCATTGTTACCTAGTTAGGAATTAGCCAGACCTCCTATGGTAATGAATATTAGAGCTTTTTGTTCTTAATTCAGTTGCAAAGCAGAAGAATAGAGGATATCCAAGGAGATAATTGCAGATGAAATGTAAACATAGTAGAATAGCGGTTGGTGTGTGTGTGTATATGTGTGTGTACGTGTGCGTGTGTGTGTGCGTGTGTGTGCAGCACTGGAAAAGAAAAGTATACTGCGGTGCATCTTGCCTTATTGATCACAGATGTGGAAACATGATTCACCTTCATAGGACAGTAAAGGATTACAATTTGTTATTCATGAAGATTTTCTTTGTTTCGTTCGATTCTCGCTTTAATCAATTTTACAGAATAAAAACCCCCCACAATATGCCAATTTAAGTGCCATAAATAATAATTGCAATAATACATTTCATAAAAATGTAATGTATACTACAGTGTGTATTAGTATGCCATAAAAAAGACATCTAAAAAGTCATTGCACAGTATGTCATTAAGAGATCATAGTATCATATGTCACAAAAAAATACCAAAGTGTATGTCATTAAAATTTCTTTAGAAAATGTCATAGTATAGTTTGCCATTAAAAAAATGTCTTAAAATTGTCATGCTATAGAGTGGGACACAAAATGTCTTAAACAGTATGTCATGAAGTCATAAAAATAAGTCAAAGCATATGCAATACAAAATAGATCATATAACAAATATACATAATAATATAATTTAAAAACGTTATTGTATAAAAAAATTACATTAGATGTCATAGTATAGTATGCAATTAAAATGTCAACAAATAGTCATAGTATAGTATGCCATAAAAGATGAAAATATGCCATAGTATAGCCATACAAATTGTCTAAAAAAAAGTAGTTTAAAATGTCATAGTATGGTATGCCATTAAGAATGTTTTACAACATTGCATAGTATAATATACCATAAAAGTAAGGAAAATATGTCAGAGATATGGTATGTCATTAAAAATGTCAAAGTATAGTACAGTACATATATAGTATATTCCATTAAAAAAGTATAATATGCTATAAAAATGGCATGAAAATATGTCCTAGCATAGCATGAAAAAATAGTATAGTCAAATAGTCATAGAATAGAATGTCATGAAAAAAGACACAGAAAATGTCTTGCATATGTCATAGTATAGTATGTCAAATTCAATTTTAGAATACCATTAATATGTCCGAAAATAGTATGTCATGAATTTTGTAAAAAATGTCATAGTATAGTCATTCAACTGTTAGAAAATAGTAATAGTATAGAATGCATTAGAAAATGTCATATGAAATTTCCTAAAAAAAAGAGTATAGTTAAAATGTCATAAAAAAGTCATAGTATTGAATGACATAAAAGATTTCAGATGTCTAAAAAATGTTTATACAAAATGTCATAGTAACGTATGCCATAAAATATGTCAAGGAAAACGTCTCAATATTTTTTTAAACAATGTTATAGCATAGTATGCCATTAAAATGTCATAAATTAGTCATAGTATAGTATGCTAAAAAAAGTCATACAAATACAACAGTATAGTATGTCATAAAAGATGTCATGAAAATAAGTCAGAGTATTGTATGTCATGAACGAATGTCATGAAATATAAAAAAAAGTCATATGAAATTAAAAAAAAAAATCATATTTGAGTATGGCATTTTTGTGTCAAAAATAGTCATAGTATGCCTTAAAAATGGACAAAGTAGAGTGTGTCAAAAAATCATACAAAATATCACAGTATAGTTTTCCATAAAAGATGTCATGGAAAGAAATGAAATGCTGTGGACTCCTTCCACACTCTGGCCTCCACCATAACCCAGGACCTCAAGTGGGAGCTCAACATCAGCTCCATCACAAAGAAGGCTCAGCAGAGGATGTACCTGTACTTCCTGAGACAGCTGAAGAAGTTCAATCTGCCAAAGACAATGATGGTGCACTTCTACATAGCCATCATTGAGTCCATCCTCACCTCCCCATCACCGTCTGGTATGCTGCAGCCACTGCCAAGGACAAGGGCAGACTGCAGCGCATCATTTGCTTTGCCGAGAGGGTGATTGACTACAATCTGCAGTCTCTCTAGGACCCTGAGGCGGGCAAGAAAGATTGTAGCCGAAACCTCTCACCCTGGACACAAACTCTTCGAGACCCTTCCCTCTGGCAGAAGGCGGTGGTCCATCACCAATACCTCAAACAAAAATCTAAATCATTTCACTCAAGGTGTCACTCAGAGAGAACCAGGACATTCTGATGTAGCATTTCAAAATGAAAGCCCTTCAAAATCTCATTGACGAGCCAACTTCAAATCACATTAATGAGACAATTTGTCTAATTTCAGATTTGATTTTAGAGGAAACGGTGCATATTTACAACATCATTTCACTTCAAGTTAATAGCAGGCCACCTCAAGGGCCACCTCAATGTGTCACTCAGAGAGAACCAGGACATTCTGAAGTAGCATTTCAAAATTAAAGCCCTTCAAAATCTCATTGATGAGCCAACTTCAAATCACATTCATGAGACAATTTGTCTAATTTCAGATTTGATTTTAGAGGAAACGGTGCATAGTTACAAAATCATTTCACTTCAGGTTAATAGCAGGCCACCTCAAGGTGTCACTCAGAAAGAACCAGGACATTCTAACTGCTTTGTTTTGGTAATTAAATATAATCTTTCTGATTCACATTGGAGTATTTACACTCTAATATTTGATCTGTTGTCCTTCTATAGACTTTATAGACTGCTCTCACACAGCTCCATACTTACAGTAAGGTTACATACCCTCTCACTGTCATCACATCTTTGCGTTATTGCTTCCTCTCAGACTGCATGCAATATATTACACAATGACATGTTTACAAGACCAGAACAGACTCACTTGTTTGTGGTTTGCCATTGGAGCGTCTCTTTCTTTTTTCTTCTCTGCTGGTGGTGTGTGTGTGTGTGTGTGTGTAGCTCTGCCCTACAGGGAAACTGAGTGCCAGGTCAGAGCCAGTAGCTGAGTGATTCTGTCAGCCTGTTAAGCCTTTGTGGATTACAGTAAAGTGGGCCCCTGGGGTTGCTCCGACATCAGCGCAGCTCTGCCCAGTTATAGTTAAAATATGGTACAGCAGTTATTGAGCTTAATTTTCAGTCCTCACTCTCAGTGTCTACCAATATCTTTACAACTACATCTACCATGACACTCCCCACTATTTACAAGAATTGGCTACAGGGGCTGACTGACAGGGCAGTAGAACAGGAACTGGATTTGAGAGATGAGTGGTTGCCACATCTACCAGGTTGCTGATTCTGGTCTTGGGTATATATGAGTTGATCATGCTGGCCCATGAAGGCGCGCCTAGTGGCACCTAGTGGTGAGTGCTTGGCAAAACCCTCCTGAACCCATTCAGACTGAGCCTGCATCCGCTGGGTCCATGTTGGCCATATCATTTTGTTAAGATTTTGTCAAGACAGGGGGAATCCAGATGCAGGACACAGATTTCAGGTGAGGAATGATGAGGAAAGCTTTATTGTTAAATTGAAGACAATGAGGATGGAAGTGGGGAGGGGAATCCAGGGAGGCAAAGGTAGAGGGAGCTGACTGGAAAAGCAAGGCAGGGAATTGGAAACAAGAGATGGAGATGGAAGGTTATGAGCATGTCAAAGCAGCAGGCAGACATGCAAGCAAGCAGAGATTCTAGGAGTGAACAAGGATAAACACACAAGAAAATAACTTGAATGCACATTTCAAGAAGCCTAAGACGTGACACTACCACTGTAGCTGTGTCAACGATGTGGCAAACAGTGAGTGAAGAACTGGGCTTGATATACTGCAGCTTGGAACAGGTGAATGAGCTTGACAGCAGTCAGGGATCACGATCACACACACACACACACACACACACACACACACACACACACACACACACACACACACACACACACACACACACACAGAGAGATAAATGGGGATACAGGAAACACAAGGAAGGAACGGGAGGCACGGATTATGTCAAACCCACCTCAAAATCTGAATTCACTGATGTCACTCTCAATATGAACATTTTGAATAAATATATGCCTTTCTTCCAAGTTTCACCTTATATAACCCTTGGCCTCAGAGGCATAATTCATTCCTCTGAATAGAAAGTTGGTAGGACCAACTGCCTTTATTTTTAAACAGGACGGGGCAAAGTTGTATCCAATCTGACTATATTCATGTCATACATTACAATTAGCCTAAAACAGTTACTCTCATCACACTGAGCAGTGGAATTATGCAAAAACACAGAGAGGAAACTGCAGGGGAAGCACACAGACAGTGACTGATGCGTTTCTGGTCTCGGTGAAGTCATTTTCTTTGATGCTACTGTTAATGTAGCGTATTGGTGTTGAAGTTCCGGTTTATGAGAGATCCTGGTGAGTCATTGGCTACCGGAGGCAATCAATCCCTGCGTTATAGAGATGTGTAAGAACACATGACGCGTATAAAGTCCGTGGGAGTTTGCTGGAGGCAGGTGGAAGGGTGGTGGATGGATCAAACAAACACAGGGCTTTCAAGACCTGCATCTGTGTCCCATGCAAAACTTAAAGTAAATAATTACATTTTGTCTCCTGAGATGGTAGTCATCTGACTCAGTAGTCAAGTGACTCGTTTGTCAGTCACTAGTGACGAGAGTCGTTAGTCACTTGGTAGTTACTTACATGTATGTCGCTATAAAGTCAACCAGGCTCTCTTCCTTAACCTAACTTTTTGTTTCCTAAAGCTAACTTCCTGTGAGGACGGAAGTTCATTTTGAAAAGACTCTGTGGATGTAACAAGCGTTTATTATATATAAACATTATATAAACATATTGACACACTCAAAATTGATTGAAACCGAGTGCCAAGAATGAACTCTTGTGTAACGATGAGCCACTGCCTCAAGATCAAATCAATCTAAAAAACTGACAAATTAAAAAATTTGCAGTGTTGAAAATAACAGAGAGAAACAGAAAGAACTGTGCCACTGGCAGTTCCTTTATTGAGGAACAGCAATACAAAAACTCCCCCACAAAGGTCACACAAGATGTGCTTGGACTGAGAGCTAGAGAAGAATCTACACACACACTCATCATAACTTTTACCGTCACAGGAAAAATGTAATAGACCACGGAAAAATATATTTTTCTGTGGTCTATTACATTTTTCAGCTTTGGCTGTCTTTTTCCTGATGACTGACACCCAGGCTAGTTAGCACCCTCATTAAAAAACACTTAATGAAATAAGGTGTTTAAACAGGGGCTTTACACTGAGGTCTTTGTCGTTAATGATTCAACACAGTGCAGACGGAAAAATGGAATAGCTGGATATGCAGGTAATGTCCCGCTAGATCCAATAAACCTAACACCTTTTTAAAGGTGAATATCCATCTGTAAGGCCCTGTGTCTGCATGTGGAACATACACACTTCCTATTGGCTTTGACTTTTCTCAGAGGGGGGGCTCAGAAAGGCCACCTTACTCCCACATATTGTATGTCGTGTTTATTTGTCTGATTTGGCAAGGAACGATAGTTTTTCTAAAATATTGCAGTTACATATTAGAAGTGCTTCTTTACAGTTATTTTAAGACCCCACCCATGGATACACACTGGAAGAGAGTTTTCCATACCAGGAACAGAGTTTATAAGCAATGAAGTGGAATTGGTGGCTCCAGTAGCCTGTCTAGCCTTACTGACCTCAGAGAAAGATGGATACTTGCTCTCTCATTATCACTAATCAATTCAGCTTTACAAGCTGACAGAGGAGCCACTCAGAAACATTCCTAGTGATATAAAGCAGAAAAGTAAGATAAAGAATAAGTTAGATAGCGAGGGACTCAGAACAAAACAAAACAAAAAAAGCAGCTTGAGATATGAGGCGATGCAGTCCAGCGGTTTGGTAAAATCATTTCCTCATATAACAATATCAAGGTCAGACAACGGTTAGCAAAACTATGTTTCAGATTAGAACGAAATACCACAATTTTTCCCCACATAATTCATATCACGTTGAAAATATCCAACAACTGTCAATCAGTAAATGCATCCTTATCAACGTTTGTTGCTTTTGAATAAGAATGTTGTTCTTGGTCGACCAAAACTCTTTTGCAATGAGTATTGCACAATCCGTTGTTGGATTTGTGTTGTGGCTGTGTGTATGGGGGTGTAAACGTGAGGTTTTTGTACAATGTGACTGCAGGAGAGAGAGGGAGAGAGTGGAGCTAACCTGTCTATGCAGCTGAGAGTTGGCACACTACTTTTAAACACAATATAATTCAACAGTTCATTGCCTTTGCATGCTTTCCTCCAATGTAATCAGTCTCCAGTAACAAAAAACGTCATATTTCACTCTTCAACATGATGAAAATCTGACAAATTATAGTTCAGCATATGGAGTAATAAAAAAAAGTTGTATTTATTGCTATGTTAATTATAGCTAGAGCACCAAAAAGTCTCCAAATCAAACAATTAAGCCCACTTAATCATATTAGAATACAAAATAGTTCAAGCATGAATGTACCTTTATAACAAGGAGCAAATGCAACATAGACTTCAATAAAAAATCTAAAATCTTTACCTAATCCATGTTTTGGAGAAGGCTACTATTGGTGTGTGTATATGTATTAGCTGAATACTTATGGTAGCTCACTGACCCACTAAATGTGCTGTGTAACTCTTGCGCTGCTGAGGGGCCACCCTTCTTCAGCCATTTGGTTATCCAGCTCACATCAAAGCTGATGGAAGGCTGGCCCGTAGCCCAGCACCATGACAGACTGGCGGGGAGCCCGGAACTCAAACCCCTGGCTTGAGGCCTACAGGCCTGGGGCTGGAGGTTGACAGGGCCCAGCTATGAGGGCCTGATGAATGGGTTCTGGCACTGGGCTGGTGATGTATGTGTGTGTGTGTGTGTGTGTGTGTGTGTGTGTGTGTGTGTGTGTGTGTGTGTGTGTGCGTGTGCACAAGCGCGTGGAGAGGCTTTCAGGGCCTCCTTAAGCTTGATCTGAGTTACAGAGGGAATCCAGGGAAAGGTTACGATTGGCCACAGTATCAGGCAGAATGGGAGGACCAGCTTTAGGTCCTCTTACACCTAGAAATTTGATTCCCCAGGGTCTCTCAGACAAATTCAGAAATGTGCGCACATACCCACCATTATGCATATTTACCCTCCCCCACACATACACATACACACACACACGCACACACACACCGCACGACAACGCACATCATTACATGTTAAGTTGTCCTGAGCCTTCATCCTTGAGAGATGGAAAATATTATTCATTACTGACACAGAGAATAATAATGCGCTTTTTAATCCAGAGAGCTCATTTACTTTGACTTGAATTCATATAGGCTGACTTGAGTTCAAAACTTGAGTTGAAGAAAGGCCAGTTATCTTATTTACAGGAAATACAGACCTCATATTCACTTGGAATCTCTATCCATTTTCCACTTAAGTTCATATTGTATGCCAGAATAGAAATGGATAGTACAGCAAACAAGATGAAACAGCAAATGTAAATGGCGTCAGAAGTATGTTTGACTTTTGAATTCTGAATCTAAAATGCATTTGACATAATATATTATCCTCTAAGGCACATTCTGCTCAACTGGTTTCAGACACAAACTTAATGTGGCATTAATCCTATTTTCGTATTGATTAATAATATGTATGTTTCCAACGTGGACAACCGTGAATTCTACCAAAAAGCTGCTAAGAGGGTTAAAAAGAACAACCTGTGGACTATACAATAAGGAAAGTCTTTCTGACACCAAAGCTCAAATATACAACATAGAGAAAATATATGCAACCCTGCAGCAAAACAGGGGAAATATCTGGTGCCAATATTTCCCCCACTGTCTCTCTTCTTCTCGCAGCCCCTCACTTTTCACTCTTTATGTGCTTCACTCTAACACAATCCCTTGTATCTATATTATATTCCCCCTGGCTCGCCCAAGCTTTTTTTTTGAATGTCAACAAAGAGAAATATGATTTCCTGTTTATACAGAAGACAGCCAGAAAAGAAAGTGAGAACAGACCTCTGTCCACAAATAATACATAGCATTGGTCTCATCCTGTGCAGTTATTTTACAAGCATCAGGTGCGACAGCATTAAAGATTGGTGTTGGATGGGGCCCAATAGTCAATGTCTATGAAAGCTATGTATGGTTTTAACGCTCTGATTTGTGGCCAGCCTCGCAATTTAGCCTTTAGCTCATCACTCGGGCTGTGGATCTTAATAATTGCTGGAGTGCCACAATGTGGTGTCTGCCTAGGAAAACAAGCTAAGACTAACTAAGGCAGTGTGTTAACCTGATGCATAGTGCCGTCCGCCATCTTCCCAGAGGCAAGGCTAATGAGACACTATTAGATTATAAAGGTATCCGGCTGTGCGACCACTTTTTATATACGGCTTCGATGGGACCTTATTAGATGGCAAGCAACCAAAGCACACGGATTGGAATCTGTTTGAATCTTATCTAAACTCACTTCTTGCGGAGGAGAAAAACCTGAAATATACCAGGTGTTACAGTTAGAATCACCATGCAAGGACTGAGCTTGCTTCTGTACATTGTGTTGAAACCTCAGACTTAATATGTCTGAATTCAGTCTGAAGACATCCTGTGCAATCAATAGGATTTTTAGCAAGCTACACTAATGAGGAAGTTGCTTGTTAGGGCCCACATACAGGTCTGCCCAGGAAAACTGTTTCCACAACTACGCCCAGATCATGCTGTTCTGCTCACTTTGCCCCTCTCCCGCGGCTCAGCTGAGGGCTGCAGAGGTAGACCAGTAAAACCAGTCACCCATCCTAGCGACAGTCCAGTGCAGGCCTGCAGACATGCTGCAGACCTGTACAAATAACTCACTGTCTACAGAAGAGACTTTTCCTCGTCTGAAAAGTAGCAGTGGGAAGTTTCTTCGGGAGTGTAGAGTGTTTTTGGGTCATGTCCATCTCTATAACGCAGGGATACGTTTCCTTTACCTAGGAAAAGATACAAAATGTTTTACTGATGCTAGAAACGGTAAGGAAGTCATGGAAAAGATGACACAAGCTATATGTATTTGCATGAATGTGTGCATTGCTGTGTATGCACACATGGCTTTTATGCATATTTGAGTGAGTGTGCATGTGCGTTTGGCCTATGCATGTGTGTTTATGTGAATGCGTACATTCATGAATGTGTATGTTGGATCAGGATGTTGAAGCTCTTGGTACACTGGCCTCTATAAGGTGCAGGTGTTTTCAGTCAGACCGTGGTTCCCAAGTTCTTACCCAAAGGGTTTTCAGAGACTGGCATTGCTTTAAGACCTGTCCCTCTGCACTGTAGCTCTAGGTAGCTCTAGCTCTGTGCACTAACTTAACCTACTGCAGTCACCAACTCACAGACTTGCTTTACTGTTTGTTTGCAGTGTAATTCTACAAAACTTTATTTCACAAGATTGCAGAGATGTACCTTTTGGCAACTATCATAGTGTTATCAAATGTGTTCTGCAGCCTCTGATGTAAAAGTTGTAACACGTACGGCACAATATCTAAACCACCAGTCTGCTGTTTAAAGCTTATGCTGCTCTGAGAAAAAGGGTTGGGGCATAGAAAAGGTGAAAGGGGTACAGATACAGGAGGAGGACATGGTTGTCTTCTTCACTATGGTAATACTGTATATGACTGTTCCCCTGACCACAGAGGGCTTGAAGAGGACACAAATCACCACCCTGTGTCGATGCAAGCACGCACACACACACACACACACACACACACACACACGCAGAGATTTGCCTTGGAGGCATATCTAAAAGCAACATCTATGATTGAACGAGACTCAAGAAGCAGAGAATATAATGTGTTTTCCTTTGTGTGGAGAGGATAAGTGGATATCTAGCACCATCATCAAATGATTAATGAGAAAGAGACAGTAGTAGGAGCTGTCAGTGGTGTCCCTTGGTAACATGATCTCACCACAGGGGAGAACACTGCAGTCTCGTACAACTTGATCATTCGAAACCCACAAACAGCAGCACAGGTTAAAGTGATCAGTGCTGGCTTTAGCAAGCATGCAGTTACACTATACGTCAAATGGTTTGCAGAATGACAGATTCAATATGACAGGGGAAAATAAAATAAAGCTGCCAAGTAGAGTCCCAGATAAGCTTCAGACCACAGGTAGGCTGTACAGCTTTCAGGATGCGCACACATCAAAAATGTATTTTGTTTGCCTCTCAGTTATATGAGTAATTGATAAATGTTGGCCCATGGATTATCCTCCAAACATTCCAACTACAGTGATTTTGTTTTGGGAAACCAAAAAACGAGTGTACAAGTAATGTCAAGAGCAAAAGATTTAAGTCCGAGATTCAAGCTAAAGCATAAACCTGTCTGTGGAAAACATTTTTTTAGTGTTCTGGGAAATTCCATCATCAAAGGTTCTTAAACCATATATCTGCTGTGATAAGAATTATCTTTGCATGGGTGTAGATCACACTTAGAGTTACTGCACATGCACTCTGTTTGTCTTACTATCTCAGACATCCCCTTCTGTGTCTAACAAATCAAGTTATGTAAATGCCACGATACGGTGTGAGTGCAGGAACACAGAGCATATTCAGTGCTCACATTTATTTTATTGATCGAGACCTAAGGTGAAAAATCCATATTTCTTTTATTACATGTCGAATTGCTAAGAATGTGAGCTAAAACATCCCATATGCAGGCGGCTTTCATTTCTTTTATATATAAAGTGCTTTTGATTTATGAACCCACAATGTCTTTTTCCTGCATGCAATAAATTATGGAGGTGAATTCCCCCCCAAAAAAAAGAGTGAGAGAGAGAGAAAGAGAGACAGAAGAAAGAACTTCAGAGCGCACAGGAAGAAAAAGAATAAGGGAGTCCTCAAACCAAAGCTGGAGTGATCTGCCAAGTTTGGAGTGTGTATCGGCCTTCCAGCTTTTTATAAGAAGGTATGAATATGTGGGTGAAAAAAAAAAATGGGACAGCTCAGCTGTTTAACTGCTTCAATGTTTATCTTTCTTGTGCTTTGCTGGGAGATTAATGAGGGAAGTGGGTATTCATTAAACATTTACAAAAATAAAGGTGGTGAATTTTATCATGGAACAAAGTTCATGTTATGAAAACATTACATTCTTGGTGTTCAGTTGACACTTTTATCCAGAGCAGCTGAGTAGAGCAGTAGAGTAAGCGCTGATTTTAATTACAGGCATGGTGACATGGCATACCAATATGCCTGTCATATGTCACATGTAATGTTATATACCCAGGACAAAACAGAGAGAAAGAAACTAGCATGTGTGTCATGTACTTCTCAGGCAATGCAGTGTTGTGATTTTATTCCAGTAAACTTGTATATAAACACACTAATAGAGGTGATGTTTTCTCTTTGTGTGTGTACATTAGAACAGTAGTGAGGCGCAGATTTAATGCCAGGAAAGATTTGAAATGTTGTCAATTTCAAGACTGTTGGGCTGGTAATTACCAGCGGGCTGGTAATGTTCAATAATAATTAATTTCACAGGATGTCTGCACAGAGAAGATCTTATCCAACAATGTATCGTCAACTAAATGACTCATTAGTGACATGACTCAAAGGATGACCATTGCTTTCTTCGTTCCAAAGCATCCCGTTTTAAGCATTAAGTTCAGCTTGGAACCCCCTGCTTCTAAAACAGGTGTGTTTGATAATAAGAGGTGGGTCTGTAGTTGTCAACTGTGATCAGTGTGTGTGACAAGAGGCACACTTGCCTGCTGGGTCCAGTTGCTGCACCCCACCGGCTACCCATGACGGTTTGCACACCTGGCAGTTTCCATACACGTGTGATTGAACACACACACCTGGTACAAACACACCTGACCCCGTTGTCAAAGCCATTGAGTGGAGAGTCGGTCGGGAGGTCCACCAAAACAGCAAAATAAACGTAAAACAAGCAAAAAGAAGTATAGGAGAGATTCAGAGGCCTGCTGAAGCAATTTATGCCTTTTTTCACCTTCACTTCACCTTCACCCAAGGGTGTAATTTACATTTCAACTTTGAGGGAGACATCTGGGAACTACTCAAGACTCCACAATTATAGTCTGATTCATGCTCACAACACTGCATATACTATGTAACCATTTGGCACTCAATACAAATTGGTAGTATATAAACATAGTTTCTAAGAGACAGGGCTGCATTTAACTTGACATCTTGACCTGGACAGTGTATAAAGAAAAGGGCATAATGATAATTGAACAGGATGTAAATGTGGTGTTGGAAATAGACACCAGTTTAAATTAGTATTGTCAGTGTTGCAGAAGAATGGAGAGATTAGGTTCTCCTCACATGGAGGAAATGTGTTTTGTATTTTTCTTATAAAGACAAGACATTTCTTTTAATAACCTGATTTAAAGATTTAAAGCTGCAACCTCTTTTCTTTTCTTTTTTTGTTTCTTAACCAGCTGAGCTATCAGGGCCTCCTGAACTGCGTGTAAGCTCTCACACAGAAAACAGCTAGAGATAAGACCTTCCAGCTGAATCTTCATCGGCTGGAAAGTCTCCTGAGGGTTGGGATCATCCACTGACTGGCTGCTGCATACAAGAGAAAGATATAATTGGTATCCAACTTCCTCTTTCTAGGACCACACACATTCAGCATGCCAAAACATATGTAAAAAAGAAAAGAATCCCCTACGTCAACTGAAATACAGACAGGAGCACCTCAATGACCAGCTGGAGTTCTGCAGGTGCCATTCATCTCTTAACCACTTGGACTCAATGGCTGTGGACCATTGGAGAACTATCTAATTCTTGTTCCTTCCATTTTACCTTCACATCTTGCATTTTTCAATGATAAACAAGGAGAAAGTGTCAGCCTACAGTACCTTGGATTATTTTTCAAGAGTTTGAATTGTAAAGGTTGTAAGTTTGAATATGAAATACAGCAAATCGTTATTTTGTTCTCCTCTACATACACAATGCCCCTCAGCACTGTTTAGTATGAGCATTAGTGAATTTAATGCCTTTTAGGGCTATTCTTGATAATTCTGAGAAGTTTAGGAAATCCACACAACCAAAATATTTTTTCACCTATCTCAGAATAATCATTCACACATTTTTATTCCTGGACTGGCACTGGGAAAACATAGCCATAATCCATATCCAATGCATACTGTCTTTTCTTTTGCAAAGAAAATCCATTACTCATTTGTTACAACTACATACACTATTATTGTTACATTATACTTATTTTACTGTAACATTATGTATTTTATTGTATTTGGCAATGGGGGTATTTCTTCTACTTTGTATTACTTTCTTTAACAATTTTACTTTTCATTGTTGCACATCAAGTTGTAATTACTCTGAAGAACTTTATGCACTAGGTTATTAGGTTTTTGCCTTCGCAGCAATGGAGTTTCTTTGAAGCAGCAGAGAGCTGATTGTTTAATGGGGCAGACATTTAGCACTTGCAAACCACACACATTGTTTACATCATGGAGATTGCTAAAATAAGTATATAAACAGATGGTGGCCAAAATTACCATTCTGATCCAGCATGTTACCCTCAGTCCATAGTTTATCAGGATCAGGTCTATTTCTTCTGTATCAGCACAATGGCAAAGCATTTGGCTGGTGCGACTGAGTTGGGCTAGTTTCAATGGTTTACAGAGGAATTATTTTCTCAGATAAACAGCTCTAGGCTTCAGAGCTGATTGGGAGGCACTGCATAGAGCAGGAGCTCCATCCTGTGTCCTTAACCATGGCTGTGCCACTGTCAGTAAAAGTGGTGTGATGAGCCCAGAGACTGAGAGATTTTAAAGAGTTTATATGTCTGATTACACCATTGTATAAATGCTGAGCTCGCTCTCTGGGGATATTTATGAGCATGGACATTTTATTTCCGCTTTAAGGATGTGCTTTTGCATGAGGTGTTATCGCTGGGCACCAAGGAAATCATCAAAATCATGCAGGAGCTTAAATGTGATTTGGATGTTTGATTGAATGACACAGACACAGCTTTGATCTCTACTGAAGCAGAGCCCCAGTTCAAGGTCCAGTGATAAGCGGAGGAAATAAGGTTTAGTAAGAAGGGGAGGGAAATAAGTTTCAGTAAGGTGGAACGGAAATAAGTACCAGGGAGAAGTTGACAAAAGATCTAGAGAGAACATGGGAGGACTCATCTCTGTTCTTCCTGGTAATCGGGAGAATGACTGCAAAACCACACTGTCATATGTTGTGATTTTGACTGGCTCACAGAAACACGCTAAGGTCATAAGAGTGCAGTGTGTCTATGCACGTTTGTGTAATTACTCTTACACAATTCATGAATGATGACAGCATTTTAGGATTACGACAAATCTCTTCACTCAGAAAAATAACAAATCAATTATCTCTTTGTATGCGTGTCTCTCTCTTGCACACACACACACACACACACACACACACACACACACACACACACACACACACACACACACACACACACACACACACACACAGACATACATACAAATGGATACACACTCTTCTGCTCTCTCGCTCTGATTCCTGTTTCTGCTTTCTGAGCTGGTCTCTGTCTGTCGCTCTTGTCCTCTGCCTCTTTTAGCCTCATGCACTTGTCCTCTTCCTGTTTTGGATAAATCCGATTGTATTTTAGTTTCCTCTTTTCCTTTCCTAGTAATGACACACTACAGGCCTTTTCAATTACAGAGTTCATTAATAATATACTCCATGCACCCACTAATAAGTAATATGAATCACAAACACTCATATGGTTGCACAGACATGCAACCATACACACGCTCACTGCCTTTGAGCTATGGCGAGATCATGGTCAGAGTATTACAGCCCTGATTATTTTTAATTACAACATGACCTTTAACTGTGGAACTATAATAGTTACATAAATGAGAGCCCTAATCAACTGGATCTTGAAATACAAACAGACGGCGTCACAGCCCAGCCTGCCTCTACCGCAAAACACACGTCAGCGCCCAAGATTACCCCGCTGTGATGTCATTTCCTCTGAATGCTCCAGACAGTTAGGGTGAGAGAGAACAGGAGGACCACAAACGTGACACAAACACACACACACAAGTCCATACTGTATGCATAAGCATAAATGCGTCAGCACAAGTGCTCACGTGCACACTAACACACTGATCAGAGATACAGAAAAGGGGCGTGATGGTGGTTATGGTGAGAGAGAACAGAAGGACGCACAGCGCTGCGGTTGATGTCAAGAGCAAGGCTTTGGACATTCCTACGGTCAAGAAGGTAATGATGGCGGAGGGCAGGGTGAGAGAAGGGTGAGAGAGTGGGCGAGTGGGGGACACTAGGGTATAAAAATGTCATATTGCTGCAGTGACTTTTCTGTCAGGGCCTGTGGTTGTAACCTTAGCCTTTCTTTCACTGCTCTGCTATGCAAACTAAGGGCGTTGAAGTCCCAGGGCCAGGCATAGGCCTACACAGAACATGCGGGTTATAAGTTTGGCCAGTCGTGTACACATGCACACACACACACACGCACAAACACACACACACGCACACACGCACAAACACACACACACACACACGCACACGCACACACACACACACACACACACACACACACACACACACACACACACACACACACACAGACGTGCCAATAAGAGCAACCATTTAGTCCTGTCCACACTGAGTTCATAGAGGGTTAGCAGGAGCAGCTCTCCAGCTGAGGTATAAAGATACAAATCAAACAAGACAGATGGACACACACACACACACACGCTCACGCACACATACTCAGACTTCTATAAAAGTTTGATGTAACCACACCATGGCCAGAGACGCCATGTACAAAAAAACACAACATCAATTATCACATCAACAATCAGTATTCATCAGCACAGAAGGATTTATAGCAGGCATGAGGGAGCCAACAGCCAATAGTTCCTAACTCATTGATCGGTCCTTCATCCAAGATAAACATGCTGATGCTGATGAACTGTGATCAGAGGGCACTCTAAAATGCTCACAATACTTGCAGCGGTTCTCAATCCCAATCCAGTGCAGAGACCTGGGGACAAACCGAGGCCGAGAGCCAATGGTGTTGCTTGCTTTGAGTAATGAAATCGTGAGACCACCTACTCGGGTGTAATCAGCCCGCCTTTTCCCTCCGTTGCCTCCCTGACCTCCAATCTAGTTTCCCTCCTTTCCCTTGCTTACCCTCCCCTCTCTCCTCATTCCTGACTGTCCATTCTGTTAAAAGGGCCTACACACTCTAAAAACAGCCTGGGTGCATTTGAGTGACAGGGGCAAGGCAGGGGGCTCGTGGGTCTCCATTTAGCCCCTTCCTGTTTGAGGGAGCCAATATGTATGCCCCTCCAGGCCATTGCTCAGCTTGCCATGTGTAACCAAATGAGGCTTTTCATAGAAACAGGGTGGCAGAGCTCAGATCACAGCTACAAAGACTCCGCTCAATATGCTAATGTTGAAAAATCTCCCTCAGCTTGTTTGTACAAACACAGGATGGAATGCTAGATGTATGCATATGATTTGTTCTGGTTTTATTCAGTTTTGGTAGTATCTGGTAGTATTCAGTATTTGGCTGAAGAGGGTAAGCTGCCTGTCTGAAAGAGAATTGATGAACTACATGCTGGTGAATTATTACAAAACAACACGCACGCACATTCCTACATTACAAACAGTGGACTGATACAAGTGTGTTTAAGTGTGTTAGTGAGTTGTCAAAATCCTAGCTACAGCCTGCAGAGGCAGTGCTGAGTAGGAACGTTAACTTGCACATACCTGAAGGTCCCCTGTTGGCTAAAATTTAAAAAAAATTCACCAAAGGGTCTTAGAAATAATTTGAACATTTAAAGCAGGACCTCTAAAAGGTTCACTGTTGGCTTACCAGTCCACTGTTGCTGAACATATATCGATACTGAGGTCCACTGTTGGAATGGTTGCAAATAAGGACAAACGCACGCTCACACACACACACACACACACACACACACACACACACACACACACACAGAGACAGTATTAGCACAGCTGGCTGTCAGGTCCTCAAGCTCACCAAGAGGTCCATAAGCACTGAAGGCTATTCTTCCCGTCACAGCATGGGGTGCACTACTAACTCTGAGTATGAGAGCATGTGTTAAGAGTGTATGTTTTCAGTTGGCACCTCTCAATCTTGGCAGCAGCGCGTCTCCTGGCACGTGCAGGAACAAATTGCCTTTGGGGTTTGGTTCGGTTTTCGTCTCTGATGTGTGTGTGTGGGTACATGCATATGTGGGTGAGGTAGTCGAGCGGTCTGGTCATTATCACCGCTACAGCCAGTGAACATGTGACCAGAGCAGCAGGGAAAAAAAGGTAAAGGAGTGTTGAGAAGGTGGTAAACAAGGACAGAGATGAGGACAAGATGCTCAGAAGAAAAGGGACGAAAATGTAAAAAAAAAAAAAAGAATGACAATGAAACCGCAAATACACAATCCATAAAATAAAATAAATACAGTAAGCAAAGTTCTTTCTTGGTATTGTTTCTCTAAAATTACGTATTTAACATAAGACTACATAGTACAATGAGTTGCAGAGCTGAGATTTTGTTAGTCACCCCGTGGAATGCCGCTGGAATCGTGCGTGTTTTCCCAGCTTGTCTTAACTGTGACGTGTTGTGGTCACCGGGCCTGCGTGTGGTCCTGGTGTGGTTCAGTTGCTCAGAATCATTTCCATTTAAACATATCTGTGGTCCTCAATGCAAACCACCAATGTTATCTATTCCATCCGAGGTAACGTCAAAGCTTTGGCCTCTGTGTGACCCCTTCTCTGTGTGTATGTTGTGTTCCTCTGTGTTCAGGTTAATACATGTGGATGTTTGCACTAATGTTTGAATGTGTGAATATGTGTGTGTTTCACTGTCATCTGTCTTCCGGCATATTAGCAAAAGAGATTTCTCATGCAGTCAAGATAATGGTAAGCAAACAGGGTTAGAGTGGTGTGAGTGCTGATGGATGGGTGTGTTTTGAAATGAAGGGCCCCTTCAGGGCATTGTGTCCCAGTGATCAGTGACTCCTCTCTCAGGGGTTCCTTTCCACCACAAACAGACGCGCAAATCGGATCATCGGGAAAGAATGTGGATGCTCTCATAAGATACTTTCAGTGATGTTTCTCTCATTCATGTCTCCTTTGATGGACCGGGGTTAAAGGTGTGAACTGGCATCCAAGTGAACATTTGTGTGCTGAGCCAAACCTGTAAAGACACACATTTATGTTTCCATACAATTGTGTATTTCAATGGATCTTCAACACATTTATTACCTTTTATTCATTCTTATTATTGTACTGTTTGACACTGTACAACATACAACACACTACAAAGTTAATTCCCTTCCGACCTGCGTGACGAGCGCACATGAGCAGTGTGCGCAGGGAGATATTTGAAAAACAATGTCTTAAAGCATCTGCATGTGTTATGTTTCCCCTTCCCAGTGTGTGGGGAAAACAGCTTATAGAAAACATGGATGAGCATTTATCAGTCACAGGATCCCGGGCTGGCATGAGGGCAGCCATTGTAACTCAGAAAGAAGATTGCTTTTCCACGTCTGGCTTTTGTACACACATTGGATGCACGTTCCCATAACTCATCTGGCAAACAGGAAGGAATCACAGACCGGATTGGATTTGTGACCCAAAACAGCTCCAATCCTATTATGCAGAGATAAATGACCCACCAGCAAGTCAGGGAGTCTTTGGGCCACAGAAAGAGGAAGAGCACAATCTACTGGAAATGATTAGAGCGAAACAGTTCTGCTCAAGGGACAAGATCAATGAAACAATAGAGACCAGATTAAACCACTGGCACGATGAGAATCACCTTGTCTGTGGAGGAGGAAGTTGGGGTCAATAGAGCTGGCTGGTCGAGAGCTGGTGATAGAGAGGAAGAAGTAGCATGTCCCGTTGTTGACCCACAGGGACCTTGGTGTTGACATCAACACCACAGCAGAGTGGCTGCCGGCACTGTGAGAACCGCTGTTGTTTTTACTTAACACATACGAGTTAGCCTGGCATGGCACATGAATCCTATTCTTGCATTTATGGGTACAGTATGTTTGTCAGAAAAAAAAAGGATTTTTGTGTCTATTTCCTAAACACATACAGATGTATGTTGTAGTTGGCCTACGGTCCCAGTGTCATGGTCTTTATTGTCTGTCTTTATGTGGGGGATAGGCCTCTGGAGCAGAGTGTTACATAAATGACGGATGAGCGAAACACCAGATGCACTCATACAAATACATGCATGTGTGCAGACACGCACATCTCTGCTCATGTGGAGGCCGAAAAGCAGGCAAATATTTCCCACAGCCAACAGCTAAGAGATACTGTAATAATCAACCAAATCTGCCAACAACAATAGAACAGTCTATAGGGATGATAACTGATGCTTTATATTAACTCTATTGTTTTGCTTTGCTAAGAGCCTTTCAACAACATGGCTTCAACAACAGCATCCATTTTAAACATCATTTTATTTCAAAAGTACACAAACAGGACCAATATCGTTCAATAAGGCAAAGCTCAAATATTAACAACCACTCACATCAGAGGACTCAAAATCTCATAGTCACAGTTTATGGGTACCACTTGCAAATCATAAATAAAATTATTTTTTTTCTTCATATAGACTATAACTTGTTTTTTCCCATCATGAAAAAAAGATCATTGACAAACATTATATTACGACCCCGGCCACATATAATCATCTTCATCTTCAGTATTATTTTTTTTTCAATCTTCAGAATCATTATTGTCCATTAAAATTCAGAGTGAGCCAGGGAAAGGTGCACCTGTCTCTCTCCAACCGGGTGGTACGTGGCTGTAATGCCCAGTTCCAAGTCCAGCTACAGACCCCAGCCCTTAGCTGCAACCTAAAAGGAGTGAACATAGTGGTGTGAATGTCAGTGGGTTTTACTGGACCACTTGTGCAATTTTTAAGCTACTATGTGCATTGTTGGCATTATTACTATGTTCCTAACTTTCGTATCTCCCCAATGACCTCTCTGTGCAACTCATGTGATATTGCTAAAGCACCGTAATGATCACTAATTAGCAGCTGTAATAGCTATCCATTATCAGTCCTTTCATATAGGTGTATTGTAGGGAGGTATCTCAGGGCTAGGGGCTTTGTTGGTGGTGAGTTGGAATTGGGCACAGTTTTATAAGGGGCAGGAGTGTTTTTTTCTGTGGCATTGTTGCGATTCTTTTGCATGCCGAGTCAAGCGGATCCAAGTCAAGTTCTGGATGGAGAGGCTTCGCCAGCTCTGGTCACCTGGGGAACAGCGCTAGGAAGACGCAGAGCAGTGTTGCTGCGAGAGACGGGGTGAGACCCGCAGCTCCTCCACACTCCATTGAGTTCTCCTAAAGAAAAGAAGGGGGGGGGGGGTCAAGATATGAACATATATGGAATATTTTAATGAAACACAAAAGCAGAATTTGCAGGGGATATATTATGAAAGAAAGTACTATCATTGTGAGTGAACTGTGTACGTGCAGTATCTGTGTATGTGGAGTGAATACCTCTGGGTGAAAAGGGTGACAGGTATCTGGGCGCCTCCTGTCCTTTTGCATCTTCAACCTCTCGCACTTGAGAGACTCATTATGTGCAGCTGAAGTTAAGTCAATAACAGACAATGTGTACCCTCTGTAGGGGGTTTTCCTGCTGGAGTGTATTTCTTGTTTATAAAGGAAAGGAATAGATGTTTTTGAGTTCTTACATCGGCAGTAATACTTTTGTGCACAGCACGGTGTGCATATAGGAGAAAAGCAGACTGAGTAATATTTGATGAGTTTTCTTTTGTTGCAGTTTTCTTTTGTTGCAGGCTTTAAGCCACAGTAAGCACTCCACAACAAAATGAACAGTGGTGTATATGGACATACAGTGGGACTGTACTGCATACAATTTAGATACACATTGTAGGAGAATCCAGCTCAAGCTGACTCCACTCTGGGCTGTGTCTGCTATTGATCAGTGTCTCATCGCAGCGTGGGCTGTTGTGTAACACAGTCCAAACACACAGACACACACACACTCACCATTTTGGAAGATGGTGAGAGCTCTTAACAGGGGCAATATATTTCTACCATGCACTATGGAAGGAGTTTATTGAGCTGATAACACAGCTGAGTTGTAGAGGAAACATTAGTCTGCTTTATTTAATTAAGTTAAAAGTGACCCCTAGAAAGTGGGTAATATTGCTAACAGTGACACATTGGGACTCACTACCAATGAGGTCTATTGAGGCAATAACATAGCTATCTGATAATAAAGCAAGTGGTTCTGATTAAATCAGTGGTGAGCACCTATAGTTTGCAAGTCCAAAGGTTGCAGCAGTTCATGCAATGTAATTGGTTTGTTGTCCGTTACTTTTGTATTATATATTATATGTATTATATAAATACTAATGAGAAATCTGAAATCTACAAATGTATTTTTGTCTTCTGAAGGGTTCTCAGAACACAATTATCATGCTTCTGTCACATCCACGTTTTGGTGTTGTGCAATACCACTTGCCCCTGTGGAAACATTATGATAACTTTCTTTTATAAAAAGTGGCAATTTTTAATTTCTATGTATGTATTGTTGCTTGTGTTGTGTGTTTTTCTGACAGACTTTGGGTCTGTCAATAAAGATGAACTGAACTGAACAGTACTGTGAAACAGACTTCTAGTAGAGTTGTCTCAAAGCCTTTAGATCTCAACCCTCATAATGCTCTCATCTCTTTCATTACCAAAAGGGTAGAGGGCAAACAAACTCCCCAAAGACCTCCCCACAAATTAAAATGCCCTTTGCTATTTACATGCCTGCAACATTGTTGGACACGTGGTTAAAACTACAGGATTGTGACACTGGAGCTTATGAGGTGGAGGAGAATAGACTTCCATATTAAAAAAAACATAATCCGGTGATATTGTCATTTCTATACCAGTCTTTGGCCAGTGAAGGATATACATGATTTCGATGGGGTCCATGGTGATTGGCTCAAACATGCTGCAGTCACACTTGTTGTCCACCACCACCATGAAGAGATTACTGCTGGGGATCTGCTGGATCACAAAGGACCTGCCAATCACAGCACAGACAGCCAGAAACACAAAAAAATATGAGGAAGGAAGAAGAGAGAGAGGGAGTAATGGAGGATTGAGAGCTGAATTGGCAAGTAGACAAGGCCCATGGGCATGATGTAAATTTCCATGTGTGTCAGAAGATTTATGTTATGGGTGTTCACATTCTCCCCTGGTGGAGGGGAGATGCACTAACCGCCAACATACAGAGACATCGACAGACACACATCGACAGACACACATACAATATGCACACATACTTCTTCTCCAACTCACTCCATCCACTTCTCTTCCTAATTTGTCTCCCTACCTTCCCTTTTGTCTTTGTTATATCCTATCCAAGTCGAGCACCAATGAAGTGTTACTGAATATAAAACACTGCTAAGGGAGACAAATGGGAACCACACTTTTGTGCTCATAGCTTCTCATGGTTGTGTTTTACTGGCCTGAGAGATCAGGCCTCGCCTCGGCCTCCTGGCCAGTGATTTATGACCGTGGATAAGCTTTATGAAGAAGAGAGGTCGTAAAGATGATCTCTTCTTTCTGTCACCCTTTCTTTCTGTATCTTTTGCTTCTCTCCCTTCCTCTACTCTGCCGCAGCCGGTTGATTTATCAAGTTCACCGTGATGCATTTATCAGACACATATGAGAACATGCATGAGAGGACAGACACAAATGCAGAAACACGTGCATACATTTTCTCAACTCTTGTGAAGGAGGAAGTAAGGCAAAGAGGGAAAGACCTGGCAAATCAAAACAGACCTAGGAATATCTCCATCCTTACTAATTCAATACAATGACCAATTTAATCAGACCACAAACCTTCAATCCCTAAGCAGCACCAATCCACCGCACTTTAATACTGTTATCCCACCATGACTAACCAAACCCAACCAAACCAGCCCAGCAAATAGGCCAAGCCAGTTCCAATCAGGGTAAATTGGGATCTGCTGATGTTTAATAATCCATGCTCACCCCTGCACAGCGCTGGGCAGTCCCAGCTCAGCCCACTGACAGAAAGCAGAGCAAGTGTTCCTGGAGAAAAGACTGAAACACATCCCGACAGCACAGCTGCTGGCCTTGAACATACCCGGTGTTGGGAAAAGGAGCACTACACCGCTTATGAAGGCACACTTTTCAACACACACAAGAATGTGTATGATATACAGATAGAGACAGACCGCCATGCATGCTCTCTCTTTCTCTCAGAAGCACACAGACAGTAACGACATCCAATACGTTTCTCTGAGTAATGATAGAGAACGACAGAGAGTGACAGTGAGTGACACAGAGACCCACAGAAATAAAGATAAGGCAGTAACAGAGAAAGAAATCAGGAGTTAGACAGATGTATAATATAAAGCTGATGTCTATAGGAAAAGACACACACAAAGACTTGGTGAGAGATCATGTCTTCTTATCAAAGTTCTGACAAAACATATCACACGATCTGTAGCTAAGGCTGATACAAAAATAGCACTGCATAACAACACTTTTTGATCATGAGGGAAAATGTTTTACCTTTAGAGAGCCAGCTGTACTGAAGGTCATTTTAGCAGTTGGAGCTAAGATGATAACATTTCACAATACATTATGCTTAACATATGCTTTGCTTTTGATTCAGAACCAAGGCACATTTTTTCTACCTTTCGTGGTAAAAATGTTCCATGCTCAGTGGCTAAATGCAATAGTTTTGTGTGTCCTGTAGAGAGTGTTCACAGTTTTCCAATAATTTAATTGTTGCATAACTTAACCATAACCATAACAGCATGCATTGTATGGTTTTCAGAAATATCTGTCATCACAGTTGGGAAATTTGACCAGTAATTGGTGTGTGTAATTTAAGAATGACTAATTCAATAAAATCTCACCAAACAGACTGGAGAGTTTTCAGAGCAATGCTGTCATTTTATTTTCATTTCTCTCATTACTTTTGGGGAAACTGGGCGCCATGATTCCAGTATTCTCATTTTAAGCCTTTTTTTTCACATTTTACATGATTGCAATATACAGTATATTCAGAGGGGCTCTATTAAAAATTTTTAAATGATTTTTTTTGATTTTTAAATTCCGGCAGTGGTTGCCGCAAATTCAGCATGAAGGTCCTAAATGAGTAACAAGCAACATTAAAACATTGCAAATATAGAAATGAAATAAAAGATATGAAATGTCATAAAAAATGTAAAAAATTGGACAATTGAATTTAATTATAAAAGTTACATCTAAAATGTTACACAATTATTCATTCTACATATAAAATAGGAACTTAATTTAACATGTAATATCCAAAAAATTAAATCCTTGAAAAAATATTATTTGTTGGTTCCATAAAGACTGCGATAACAATTTTTTTTACTGTTCTCAAATACTGCTTACTAAAGTCAATGTCTTTGATGCAACCGGGGCACTAAAATATGTTTAAAAAGTTGCGTTAAAGTAGCAAAACCTGCCTTCTAGTAAGTTAAATATTTCAGCTATACCATAATTATTAGTGCAACAGGGATAAAGACAGATGTATTTCAAGAATGAAAGCACGTCTACACGTCTGACTGTAGTGCCGAAGCTGTAGCTCATTGCAACTTTGAAATTCTCTCTCTTTTGCACGTCTGGGGCGGTCAAGAAAAAACAAAGGAGCATGTGGCGATATAGGATATATGGCTGTGAGTATTGTCGCTAATAGTCCCCTTGAAGACTTTCTCTGGTTAGAGACATGACACACTCTTCGTCCTGTATCTCATGTTACAGTCTAGAGAAGTTGGCTATGCATTAATGGAGGTTAAATCGTCTTATAGGGCCACTTAAGCTATTATAGCATTCTATATCAGGAAGTAATGGACACATACAAATACTGACATCACATGCACACATGCACACACAGTCAAAATACAGTAAAGAGAAGTTTAACAGGCAAAAGCTTAGAGTGTATTTCCTAGAGCATTAAGCACACACACATGTCCCAATGAAAATATGAGAGAAAGGCCTCAGTCAGCCTGTAACGTGAAACAGATGTTTATCACCAATATCCTCTATTACTAATGTGAACTATAAAATTCCATATAACCCAAATAAAAACTCCATTTTACTTTGTCAAATTCATTGTGCTTTAAAAAAGATTTATTTGAAGGCGACATGTTGCTCAGAGCACAGAGCTAATCCCAGTTCTGGTGTCATCATTGGAGATGAGGCCATTCTTCTCTGATGCCCGCTTCTGTCATGTGTGTGCGGGTGTGTGTAAGAGGGTGCTGTGTGTGTGTGTGTGTGTGTGTGTATACACAGTATGTGTGTTTGGTAGTGTGACTGCATCTTCAACCGCATTTTACTCCTAGCACCCAGGGCAGTGGTTACCCTGCTGACCTTGTGGGGCTGTACCGGCAGCAGACACACAAGGAAAACACACACACACACACACACTCACAGGGTTCTGAGCCTCCCTGGCAGTTCCACAGCTGGGAGCAATGAAGGGCCCATTGGAGGGATCCAGAGAACACCCCACAATTGCCTGACAGAAAAGCCCAAATTGTTAAAGGGGACCACACTCATTTTCCCATTTTTAAAGGAAGCCTTTTTTTTTCCACCCCTCTCCCTCATCTCTAAATGCCTTGTATTTCAAATTGCCGGAGGAGAGAGAGTGAGTGTCTGCGTGTGTGTCTCTGATGGATTGTCTGGATAAAAGTGTTTTCAGCAGACAACAAATGATTTAAATGTGTTTCTCATTATCAGAAATTACAGAGATAAAAATACTTTGCCAAGATGATAGTTAACAGGATGATTCATTTTTCATTGTTAGGTTTTTTTATGGAATGTAGTGGCCCGCTGATATCCGAGGTGTGTTACTGAACAGTAGACGGATATTGAGATTGTTGTTGTTACTGTGTTGTTGATGTGTGTTCACGTGTGTCTGCATGTGTGTGTTTCATACTTGATGCAGCCATCACAGTCAACGTTGCCCATGTTCTCTTTGATGGTTCTCTCGGAGACGAAGGCCGGGTACTCCGTGTCACACGGTACCTGCATGGTTCGACCCCTCCGCTGAGCTGAAAGCAGAAAGAGAGAGAAAGAAAATGAAATTGGGTGAGGTGGTCATGGAAAAACTATTTAAAAGTCAAATCCATATTTAAAATATGTAAATGCAAATAGATTGAAAGCAAACAGTTAAACACACCACATCCTTGTAAATATACAAGTTTGAAAGAAAGCAGCACTTCTGAACCAGAGTTGACTTTTGTCCTGCTGGAGATATTTGCAGTGTGAATCTGTGCCAGACATTTATGCAAAATTGCTTGAACTCTCCTGCCACCCAGAGGTTTAAAACAATGCTACATGATTGAAAGGGGAAGGGGAGGGGGGGCCCTAAGTAATTCTAATTTGTTTATTAAATCTAAAAATTTAAAAACATGTGGGTTTCATTCATTTATTTATAAAGTTTATACATTTTTTTTAAGAAACAGTTTTCTAAAGATGGTGGATTATGTGTGTGATTTGAATGGAGAAGTTTAATTACTGGATGTCAGCAGTGCAGTATCATTGTGTGAAAAAAAATGAGAGTGTGTGTGCAGTTGTATATAAATTATAAGCTTGTGAGAAACGCAGCCTACATGTATAAACGTCTGGGATTAGTTCTGGCTGAGAGGCTGTGTAGATTGGGTTACAGGCTGCTAAATTGGGGTGTTTCAGCTGTGTGTCACAGGTCTGTGTCTCTATTGTAAAAAGATATAGAAAGTGCTGCTAAGACCTGAGGCTAGCCAGCTGTGAAATTGTCTTGACTGCTTGGCGAGCAGCGATGCCCAGCTTCACTTCATTCGGGATAAGAGTGTGCAAGGAAAGCATTTTATCGACTTTCATTTTGTGGTTCTTTCCCTCTCTTCCCTCTCTCACATTCACACACGAAATATTTTCATATTAGTTTTGGCTAGAATTAATACCACTATATGATGCTGCTTAGTGAGGCTTTAATTTCAGACAGGCAAACTGTATTCAACACACCATAAAGTATAAGGCATCACAGCTTTCATAGCTTGGCGGTAATCATTTGAGAATGTGCGTGAGTTTGTTGAAGAAAGTGACACAGAAAAAGAAAGGTTGAGACATAAAACCAGAGAAGGAGAGACAGATAGACTGAGTGAGAAAAAAGAAAGAAAGAGAAACCTTTTTCCTCCTGTTACGAAGCGGATATTGCTTCCCACCACTACCAATATGACATACATCCATACAGATCATAAAACCATCAAGTACAACCCTCTCTGGACACACAAACAAATACAAATGTGGGCAGACACACACACACACACACACACACACACACACACACACACACACACACACACACACACACACACACAGTCTCTCACACTGGGGTCACTTGAGGCAATCACGTGTTCTGCCATTTTTTCTTACACTAGGTTTTGGATTGTGCTTTTTTATTCTGTTTTTCCAGTGGTCACACTGACTCAGACTGAGAGGAAATGGAGGGGAGATGGTGAAGATGAAGACAGGAGGTCAGTGTTGAGGACACTGGTTGTTTACTCTGTCTGTACGCAATGAACTTTGTTCCATGTGCACTAAGTATTACGTAAGTATTACGATGAAAAACTGACAGTGTATGCGTCAGTGTATGTTTTCATTTCTGGATTCAATATTTTAGAAAACCCCCCCCAAACAACAGCATTTTGATAATTATTCTACAAAACATTAATGTTTTTATGGGCGGATGTAAGATTGAAAATTGCTTCATTTCCTATTTTTTCGTCTTTGCGAGACAGGAAAGTTAACTGCAAAAACTATTATTAAAAAAACACATGTTTCAGAAACTGGAAAATTAGGTGTTATTCATTTAATGCTGCACATGGTAATGTCGAGGTATAAGCCTTGAGCTGAAACACAATTACCTTAACTTTATATTGTTGATGATTAGGAACTATGAGATCCATAAGGACCTGTCTGTGTTTACAGTGCTTCAAATGACGTGAATTGTATGAATAACAAAATCTTCCAGTTTCTGAGAAAATAGTTTTTTGGTCTTTTTTTTTGTTTGTTTTGCAAGGGAGAATATCTTTCTTTATCTCTCTGACAATAGAAATAAGTGTTTTGAATTATTGAATAGAATTGCTATTTTTTTTACTTTTCATTTCTGTTTCTGAATGTTGAAAATTTAGCACCATAATAAAATAAATACATTAATAAATAAAAACACACAAACCCATTTGACATGTAATTAAAGCCTGTAATGGGTGCTGCAAGGTAGAATCAACAATATTCGTAAAAAATAAAAAAAATAATAAAGTATTGAAAAAATGCATAGTGGTGCAAATCATAACAATTTACAATTAAACAAATGTACAGTAATAATAATAATCCTGATTCTTTCTCTATCTGTAGTATAATTATTGATTAGACATTATTATTAATTGAGAATCAAATATTTGTTAGCACTCAATGTATCTAATTTTTATATTTAATGACCATTGTGACTGTTTTCAACTTCAACAGACAATCAAAATAAATATGAAGAGCAGTGCTGTGTGCATGCCCAAAGCCATATGTATTAGGAATGTAAATAAACAATGTTGTTTGCATATAAACTATTATTAAATTAGAGTATAAGCTGCATACTTTTATATGAGTGCGCCCATGTGTAACTGCTTCAGACACAGAGTGTGCGCTTACCTTTAGCTGTCAGGTCAGAGTACCACCAGCTGTACAAGTTGAACTCCACCAGGAATCTAAATATGGATAAGACATCGACCATAACAATACACTCCAACACATGCTTATATAATACATTCTGCTACACTCTCCACTAAATTTTAACCACTTTTTACCGACATGAGAAAGGTTTCTCAAGAACTACAGTCAGACAAATTATCTATTTTCCAAAAAGATCAACAATTTAGTTTTAAAAGGAACCACGGTATAGATATGAATTTTTCTCTCATTGACATTTATCCATTTTGCATTCCATCATGTTTGTAGACTTAGATGCCTCAAAGTCATGCATTCCAATTAAAAACAAAACACTTCTACAAGAAGTGAGTGTAAAATATCCGCGGGGAGTTCTCAATTATTGTTGTGCAGGTTGTCTTTTATTGATCTTTCATTTTGTGTTTCCGGATGATTCCGTTATTTTCTCCCTTTAGTTCTGACCTTACACAGATAAGTTCACTCAGTCATATGTGACTATTTATATTTAAATTGTATCTTAAGAAAAACATCAATTTAAAATTAAAAACATAAATCAAAAGATCATTATATTTCAAAGACACAAAATTGCCTGCACTGGGACCGGCTGTAAAATTAGCACTGACAACTCTATCCTCACATGATGCACTGTGGCGACAACAGACCACCCAGTAAGACTCCGCAACCACAACATGGCATCCCAGGACTACCCGTGCTACAGGAAACATCAGGTAGCCATTACCGCTCATGATCACTGATGATCAAGTCAACGTGCATGTGGAGGGAGTCGTAAACAATCATACAGTTTATATATAGCCACATACACACATTGACAGGAGAGGCTCCCATACAAGTCCTCAAAAGCACATGTATGCAGTAAGCATATGCTATTACAGACAAAAGACACTCTGACATACACAGAAGTCTTACATGACAAGCTCAGTCAGGATCCACTTCACGATTGAGAAGAAAGCAAAGTAAGGCTGAAGAAAAAAAGAGAGCGGAAACATTGATTAGACACATAAACATACAATACACGGCCCCAACTTTGCATCGCGTGGAGTGCAACGAGGTTGAACTGAGTGTAAAAAAAAAATGCAGTACTCACATCCAACAGTGTGTGTCCACTGTCACTACTTTCTGAAAAAACCCAACATAGAGCCTGGTAGTCATACAGTGTGACCCTGAGTAGATAAAGGTAGAAAAGTGAGGACAGAGTACAGAGAGTGAGACAGAGACATAAAAGACATAGATACAGTAAATTGAACTTAAGATAGATTGAATGTTTTTATAGACAAGCAATGCATTCGTCAGGGAGATATAGCCCAGATAAGGTGATATAAGTCTTGATTCACACGTTAGCTGTACTATTACATGCTTGCGGGGCTTTTTGGACTGCTGTGTGGGAACAGGAAGGAAGGCTCTGCTTTAACCAACGCTTTACCTACGGATAATATATTGGATGGATGTGGCGAGAACGGGAAAAGGAAAGCAACTGAAAGTGGAGAGCTCCCTGAGAGGTTCCTCAAAGTGATGTAGGAAGGTGTGTGTGTGTGTGTGTGTGTGTGTGTGTGTGTGTGTGTGTGTGTGTGTGTGTGTGTGTGTGTGTGTGTGTGTAGGTGATTTGGGGGGATATTTGAGGGGGATATCAGAGGATTTAAGGGCTTAGTAGACCCTGAGGGTGTGAGGTCTCGGTCTGTCTGGGTGAGGTTATTCAAGGGGTTCCTAACACACACATAAACACACACACATACACACTGTGTGCTCTTTCTCATAGCCTGTGGACAAGTTCCTATATACTTGACATGTGCATGTGTGTGATGTCTGAGTGGGCCCAGTCTATCCGCAGCCCTGGGCGATGTTCAAACCTCAGTCACAGTACTGGTGACACACAGCTCCAACACACCGCCAGGAACCAATTAGCACTAAGCCAGGCCACATAATGGTGTTAGCAGCAAACTTAGACTAATGCAATATCTGTCTACGAGTACGAGTGTGTGTTTGCATGGGTGTGTGACTGCTGTATATGAGTGTGGGTGTGCAAGCCTTCATTTACTTTGCATGGGAGCATAACATCACGTTCAATATTTTTATTGATTTCCCTTTCTATTGCTTGTTTGAAAAGATGGATAATCCAAAAAACCTTAAAATAATGGGTCTTCATCTGCAGCCTTGATGCTGATGGATAAATCCAAGCTGACAGCTTGGTGTAAACTTTAAGTGGCACATTTTTTTTGCTTTCTTTTATCAAGACAAAAACTGTGCTGCAACTTACCACATTAATTCTCCACAGATGACACTGGGTTTAGACAGATCACACTGGATTCATTAGTGTTAGGATATATAAGCTCTATTACTCATGCTAATACTTAACCAACAAGTCATATTATTCATTCATCATACATCGGCCTTCATTTGAAACAATCTCTCGTCATCCAACATTAAAGATTCAGTGAAAGCACTCTTTGCCTCTTTGTTTTTATGAGTGTGACTGTAAACCAAAGCTGTCAGCTTTTGAGCTTCATCCTTATGATCAACAGGCGTGGTTGTCTACTTGTGCAATGATTTGTCCCCTATGATTTTTATGTACTGAGGCAGCATAGCTGAAATCTCACCCATTTCCCAAAGGCGGAACTGCAGTGCTGGAAATGTGTTTTTTAAGCTTCTGCAACCACGACCTTCGAAGATTCAACAAATGCTAGACCATACCAGTTTGATTCCACAGTCAAACTACAATATACGTCTCTGACTGATTCTCTGTATTTCTACTCTCAAATACTTGGAAAGTTATCCTCCAGGGTTAAATTTCTAAATGAATTGCAGAAAGTCACCACCCACTGCTCCTGGCGTTTTCCAGGAGACAAAGCTCCACAACAAGCAATATCTGTGTGAATGTGTCTATGTGCGTGTGTGTGTGACTTCAAGTTTCTCCTAATTCCTCCGTTTCAGGAAAAGATTTGCTGTAATCCCCTAACGGAGAACTCTGCTGAGCGAGGGGTCGGAGTTCAACGCTGAATAGCTCAACACGATTGGCCAAGTTAAGAGCTGTCAGCACGAGAGAAGACATGCTCTCATTCTGTGGCCTGCCTGATATTATGCACATACATTTACACATACTCATACATACACTTGTGCTGGCACTTATAAGTACACACACTCAAACAACCACACAAGTGTTTCCAAAAAAAAAAGAGGCAAAACTTACCTCTTGAAAGAGCCCATCTGCAGAAGCTTACTCATTACAGCCCCCTCTGCTTCTCCAAAGAATTTTCCTGTCTGAGAAAGTGGATTTTATTTAATAAAACTAGAACAATCTCATTGTTGATTTAAGCAGATCTGTGTGCTATGTCCCGTCACCCCTCTCCCTCTCCATCATTTTCCTTACCACAAGGTGACATTTTAAAATTGTTTGTTTGGATTTCTTAACATTCGAGAAGCTTGATAAATCAAAAGTGTTGTCCATTTTGTGTATGAATTGTTTCAACATACGGCCTAATGTGATCCAAGACTGCTGACTGTTACACAGTCACATGCCTGACATCCTGCCTGTCCAAAGTGCTGCAAACCAGGTGATGCCACAGGAATAAAGCTATCAAACCATTAGCATCCATTAGCCATATCAGACACAGGACTCTATCTCTCCACATGCTAATTGTCTCGACACCTGGGAGGCAGAGAATGCCAACATCTACCTCTGAAAGTCCTACTAGAAATGACACAGCCTAGTAGATCCTCCAGCTCACCCGGACCTACTGGCTATTTTAATGTATCACATTACTGTTACCTTGTTGGTCGGTGACCTCTACATAACAACAACTAGATGAAACAACTTGACAAGAGGAACCCTAAATGCTCCGTCACCTCTAAATTAAGATCAAATAAAGTAAGCAAGCAAGTAAGAAACAGAAAAGAACAAGCTGAAGAAGGACAGTGACAGCCAGCGGACTGGCTTCTAGATGAGACAAAGCCAGAGTGACAGCATGTCTTGGGACATCTAAGCAGAGGGTATATGCTAGGGCAGCACCATGTCTCCTTGAGAGCAGTCTAAGCAACAATATGACTGTGATGCAGGGAAAACATTTTAATTATAATAGGAAAACAAATGCAAGAGGTATAGTACATATGCACTGTGTGCACTGAATCAGTCCACTCTGATGTAATCTGACTTCAAATAAATTGTAGACTCTCATTTGGCACAAACCCAATTGTGTTTATAGCCTACTGTTGCTGGTGTCAGAACAAGCTATTCCTCTTAAATTAAAATAGCATCAAAATGTCCCTTGTTTTTTGCTTGCAGGAAATTTGTAGCTATGACTGTTATGCAATCGTTAACATTAATCTTGCATGATCTGGCTCTATATGTGTGTATGTGTCTCTTCGTGTGTCAGTGTCTTACCAGAGTATAGTCCTCCGCTACCAGAACGAAGCCGTTGTTGTCAATGAGGTAGCAGTTAATGTTCTGTTAAATATAAAACAAAGTGTTAAAGCGTTTGTAAGAAGTAAAAGTGAAAGAATAATGCATGGTTGATGGAGAAAAGAAAGGCTGACCAACCTCATCATCACAGCTTATGGAGCATTTCCCATCTAAAGCTGCACACTGTACGATAAAAACAATACATCTGCATTGTGTATCTGAGTGTCACACCAATATTTCGGCTGTTAGATTCATTCTTTTGTCAGCTGAAAACCTTTACTGCCTTCCAAAATCGTTTTAGAATAAATAAATGGAATGAAACAGACTGATGACCTTTAAATGTAAAAAATTCAACCAAACAATCTATCAGCTTTCATGGGTTCTTGAATCATGCAATATTTATAACATGTGGGGACAAGTCACGTTATTAGTGAAGTACGAAATAGCAGACGTTTTATTAAAAAGCAAATACTTTTTTCAAATAGACTTGACTTTTGTTTTGTATATTTTGTATGTATCTTTAAATTACTTTCATTAGGCAGCGCAGTTGGCAAAGTTAGAATAGGTTATTTAGGTTGAAGTGTGTTTGTGGTATACGTGTGAATATGTAAGCATGCAGGATGTGTGTTTATGCATGTGTACCTGTCTGCTGGCTGTCCAGAATTTCTTCTGAAAGAACTCCAGTTTCATCTGGATGCCCACAGCTGAAAGAGAGACGACACAGTCACAGAGACGTAGCAACTGGACATGTGTGTTCAAGTGCAAGTTCACTGTGCTCTTTATCATAACAGAAGTGATCCTACAGGCAAGAGAGATATTATTAATATAAACACAGAGTCAAAGTGAATCTTTCATTGATCCCATACAAGGGAAAATGTTCACCGACTTGTCCATTACAGTGAACCCCTGCAGGACAAAATAGGCCAAAAGGGTGACTATACACTGCATCATACATGTGTCAGCTTATATCTGTGGAAGGTGACTGTGTGTGTTTGTTTAGAATACTGTAATATCTGCACACATGTGCACTGATCGTTTAACCACACTAAAAATGCAGTTTCACACAATTCTAAACCAGACCTCTCACTGTGACCACATGAAATCCATCGAATTTCCAGAGTTGGTATACGGAGCTGCTCTTACTTCCATAAGCCTCATCCCAGCAGGTCCCTAAATGCACAGATCTGACTAGAATTCCTTGCCTGGAAAAAAATGTCAGCTTTTTCAAAGGTGGCTGAGGAAAGATTGACACATTCACCACAGGCTTTAACTTCCCTCCTCTCCCTTTACCCCCTGCTACTAAGACTCAGAGGACCCTAGCTTTTACTCGGTGGGGGTTTGCCAAGCGTTTAGGGTCTTTTTTTAAGGGACATATCATGCTCATTTTCAAGTTCATACTTTTCATATTTTGGGTTTCTACTAGAACATGTTTACATGCTTAATGTTCAAAAAACATTGTTTTTCTCATATTGTCTGTCTGAATATAACTGTAATGACTGTGAAGATGTAGTGTAGATAGGATCCATATAAACATGAACAGCCTCACTTAAAGCTTAATACATCTTAAATACATTTCAACATGTGAAGAGAGAATTATCAGTGATAAATGGTTTGCACTTCTTTTAGTGTGCTTGTGCAATTGTGTGATTGTCCAAGTTCAGTGTGCAGTGGGGTGCTGCTGTGGCCTGTTTTAGCCCTTGCCCAGAGGAACAGGTGCAGATTATCTCGTCATAAGCTTTGCCAGATCCTTTCAGCAGCCCACCATTTCTACACCCACATGGAAAACCCAGGAGGAGAGGCTAAATTAAGATGCTGGGCAACAGCAATGGAAACACACATGGTATTAAACCAGGGAGAACCTAGATCATAAAGCCAATAAAAGATACAGGATCATCTATTCTAAAAAAGCTGTAAAAACAAAGTAGTGACTGAGAAGGAAAAAAAAGATAAGGAGGTGGAATAAGTTGTCAGAAAAACATTCTGTGGATTTTGAAACATGACACCTTCAAATATTTCAAAGATGTAATATAATAGTCAAATTCTATGAAATTGTAAAATGAATAAATCTATATTCTGGGATCTGTTCAGCAAGAAAAATATTTCATGGAAACATAATACTACTATGAGCAGTACAGGAGTTTACTCTGTAAAATTGTATTAGAGGTTAAAAGTGCATTCATGTTGGCTGCTACCTGGAAGTCGGCTCAGAGCAAAAAGAGAAAAGCCCAAATCCGTCTCACTAATGCTCAGATATTTTCTGTACTATGGGGTAAAATTTAATTTCCCTCGGCATGATTTAAGAACTTGGGGGTATTTACGCCCTGAGCTGGGTTTATGAGTCCAAAGATGAAGAGACGTTAAACATCACTCTAAATCCAACCCATCACCAATCTGCTATCAGTGCAATCCCAGGCAGGGAGAGATGACAACCAGTTTAAATCCTACAGATTTTTGGGATTCTAATAAGGATTGCATAAAGGTACACATCCATCAGCACAGGGGTGCATTCGAGTATGTGGCTGCTTGTGCTCATGTACGTGCTGTAGAAAGGGCAAGCATAGGTGTTTCTGTTCTATTTGAGTGTAGTGTTTGCGTCAGTTCAGTGATGGCACCTTTAGGACAAGCATAAACCCACATTCAAGTCACACATAGCTGTCTGAGAGATGTAGGGATTTGCAAATTTGGTGGTTTATTCCACAGCAACACAGCGCAGGGGCGGATCATGTCAAGATGCTGAGCAACATTCAGAGGATGCGCAGAACAGGAAGCTGTTGTTAAGGATGCCAGCAGTCTACAAGACTTACGCTCCAATGAATACTCCATCCTGTGTGTTTTTGTTGAGGCAAAATTGAGACTAATCGTTGTTGCAAAATCCAAATAAAAGATTCTATTTGAAAAACATTTGAAAAAAATGTATCTGTGTTGGACCAATTTCAAATAGCAAACCATAAGATCTAATAGAAAAGTCCATATTCAAATCGTGCAAACCATCTTTGTAGGTTGCCCTTCAGGCCTTGATGCCACATGCATTTAATGCATCACATGAGATGCACATAGTGATAATTTATGACAAAGAGCAGGAAAAGAAGGGCATGTTTTGTTTCTCTTTGATGATTAACATTTGTAGACGTTGCAGTCTGTACACATCAGCAATATGGGCTTTTAGCAAAGGTGTCATCACACATTTGAGGATGTATTTGCCTGCGCAGGTGCACATTTTTTTAAATTTATCTTCATGTGTGCATAAATTGCTCAAGGCTGATTTCTTACACATTCACCACAATCAATGATAAGTATAAGCGTGTGACACATATTGACTTCACTATTTACTGTATATGACAGAATGAAAATAATTGTCATGCCCTTCAGCAGAGGAAAGGATATAAATTTGGATGGACAGGAGGACAAATACTAGAGAGGGTACTACAAGGCAAGGTCAGCTAGTAAGCTTAATCACATTGATCATTAAAAATAATTTGATCATTAATCTCTTTCTGTCTCCTTCTTTGTACATTTTTTGCTTCTCCTTCCAGCGACCCATGAGGTCATATAAGCTTAACAGTCAATCCATTTACATGCAAAAAAAAAAACCCCAGCAACAACTGCAACAGCTTAATATCCTGCTGTGTGCGTGTGTGCATGCGTATGTGTGCATTCGTGCGTTCTGTGTTGCTGTGCTGGGGGTGTGTTCTGCCAGCCCTTCAGCCCACGGCTCATGCATAATATCATCAGAGCATTCCACAACAATGGGCTTCCTCCGAATGTGTTCACTGGGTCTTGAAGTGTTTTGAGTATTTGTGTATTTGACGCAACACAATCCAGTTCTAATTCTGTCTTGTTCAAGTCTTGCTAGAGCATTAGGAGGTAACGTGAATGTCAGCGTACGTGTTTGAGCAGTAATTTAAGAAGCTGTGTCATCTCCCAGCTGTCCACTGGGAAATGACACCCCATCACATTTCCCCATGGATTTAATAGAGGAGCAGAAATAAAATAAAATCAAGCAACAAGAGAAGAGGGAAAATAGAAACAAGAGCGAGAGAGGGAGAGCAAGAGGGAGAGAGAGAGAGCGAGAGCGAGAGAGAGAGCTCCCTAACTCCAGTGATTCCCAGACTGGCTGGCAGTAAGCTCTGTGCTCTGATCTGCCCGCTTTGATGGGGTTTCATGCCTGTGCAGGCAGTGTTGGGGATCCTGAGGGCAACACAGGTTTCTGCTGCTGATCACGGCCTCTCTAATTCCTACAGATTGACCATATCAGCCCACAGAGATGAGAGTCAGGACAGCTAATCTCAACCTACTACTGACGGCTAATGGATCATCAACCAGTCAGTAGAATCCAAAAAGGGAGCTAAAAGAAGATTGAATGCAAGCGGCCCAAGAACGACTGGCAGATATGAGAGGTAGGAGCTCCACCACCGGGAAGAATATCAAAATGAATGCATTTGTGTATGTTAGTGTGTGTTTGTATACTACATGTGCATGGCTAGGTAGGCTGCTAACAACTGCTAAGTCTATGTTGTGTAAACTGTTGTATAACTGAGTGGTAACGAAGCATGGACCGCTCCTTGCTCACAACAGCTCCTGAATTAAAACAGTTAAATGCATAGATGTCAGCACGTTTATGGTTATGTACATTATCATTGCATGTTTCCTGTTGTATATAGGTATTGACATTGGTATCAAGGTGATTTAAAGCAGGACTTGCTGTGTGTGCATGTTGTTACAAGCTTTTCTGTGTGTACTATGGGCTGGAGGGACACATCAGAGCAAAAAGCCATTCTGTTGACCTGATTCCAGAGCTGCTGTTACAATGCTCCACTGAGCTGATGCTGTTTCTGTGTGTTCGTGCATTGTACGTATATGAGTTTGTTCATGAGTAAGTGCACACGTGTGCAAGCACATGTGATTGAATGCATTCTTGCATACACACACACACTCTAATTTCACTAACAAGGTTGCAATTAACACAGGGCTTCGCACAGCAGCACACTAAATCCTCAACCCAGCCATTTTCTGATTGTTTTTGTTGACGCAAGCGACATATTATCATAAGAGCAACACTGCCAAGAGCCGCTGTACCAAACTAACACCTGAGATTAGAGCTGGGAGCGCCTGGCTATTTCTAAGCCTGTAAATCAAAATCAACTGCATGATGTTCACCAGCCAGGCAAAGACAAAATGATTACATGCTTGTAAATGGGACACTGTCACTCTAATTACCGAACTATGTTACAAAAGGGTATATTCAAAGACTAGGGGATCCCTGGGAGGGAGGCTTGAGTATATTTCAAGTGATAGTGCTGCATAACAGCAGTTGTGTGATATGAGTGTTGTGTGGCCACAGAATTTAAACAAATGCATTCCTCAATGGTTGTTTGATTATTACAGTTAATAGCTACACAGTGTTTCCTGAAATGAATCTGGAAATAAGTTTCAGGTTACTATAAAAATGAAAGCTGCTTCATCACAAAGGCATAACACAGGCAAAGATTGTTTCCCTTGATACGGGATAACTCCCATTTTAGAAGACATTAAACAAACCCAAACAGCAACATGGCTGCTACAACATGTTTTGCCTATGGAGATAAACATGGTGCAGCTAATCAATCTGTTCAGGATTTATGAGTGTAACTTGTGAGCCAGCTTCATTCCCAGGCTTGGGTTTGAGCTTCATTTCACTGAGCCCCGAGCTAGCCCAGCCAATGCTATAAATACTGCTGTATTGCTCCAGAAGGAATGGACATGTGAACTCATCTCAAAGGGAATCAGACACCCAGTATCTGCTGCATATGGATTTATGTGTGGGTGGAGTGTGGGTGAGGGGTTATGAGTCTTTGGTGAAGTCACTAAGGGCCTCTGTCTAGGGGAGGGTGGCAAGTGGGAGTTGGCATATTAGTAATAAGTTTACTTTCTTGTTTATTAAACAAAGAACAGTACTATCTGGGCAAAAACTTATAGACTGCATTCCTTTCTAAAGACTATATTTTCACATTTGTGTGCACTTAAATGTTTATTTTCTGTGACAAAGGCCTTGAACTATTTCAGTGAAGGTGGTCATTATGGCAATTGAAGACTGTGGTGCGAATGTATACAATTATTAAATAGCAGTCTAGGGTATTGCTGAAAGAGATCATATCTTTAGACATCCTAGAAAATGTTTCATGTTTAGTTGCAAATACACAAGCATACGTTTAGACATTTGATCTAATAGTATGTCCCCCTGTCTCCACAGTGGTACTGGTGTGTGCCCTCCTATCCCTACTCTCTTTGTCACATGCCTGTCCAAAGGAGTGTAACTGCAACAGCAACACCAAGGTAGTAGACTGCCGGGGTCGAGGCCTATATGACATCCCCCGACGACTGCATCCAGACACCCAAGAACTGTATCTCCAAGACAACCGTATCAGGGGGCTGGGATCAATGGCTTTCCGAGAAATACCACTTGTCCGCATTCTCGATCTATCTAATAACTCTATAACATCTGTTTCACCGACTGCCCTGCTTGGTCTCAGAACTCTACAGCGCCTCAGCCTGGCCTACAACAGCCTGAGAGAGCTGGACAAGCGGTTGCTTGGGCCTATCCGCTCGCTTTCACACCTTGACCTCTCACACAACAGGTTAAGCAACAAAACCGAACAGATAGAATTTTGTTATTTGTCCTTTCTCAAATGCACACTGTAAAATGTATTGCACAATACTCAATGTATCTTATGTTGTTTCCTTGCCATGCCCCTACCTGCAGCCTGTGGGGTTTGCCTGGAGCCATAGGCGATAGTTTGAGGAACCTAAGCCACCTGGGGCTAGCACACAACAGGCTAACACGATTGGACCGCTCCCTGTTGGAGGCCCTGACCCGCCTGGACAGCCTCACACTACGAAGTAACCCGTGGAGGTGTGACTGCCAGCTCATAGGCCTCAAACTCTGGCTGGAGACCTACCTCTTTAAAGGTTAGACCACAGAAGCTCCAGGTAAAGGCTGGAGCAATGTCTTTAACATTTCAAACTTTCATTTATCTCAATGCCTTTCCTGCTGGGCATTCGATTAAATTATCGTAATGCTACATTATGGTAATACTGACTTTAAACACAAGTATCGTGAAACTATTAGATTAGAATTAGCAGGACTCTGTATTAAAATGAACAATACACAAAGAGAGAAGAGCCTATTTTAGCGATTCAAATAGATTGACTGACCCCAGATGAATGTAATGTTTATATATTGTGTCCTTGGAGAAATTTACATAGTGGTGTTAAGAACAGGCTTTAGGTCTGTCCAGACCTTTTAGATTCTGGAATGAGTGAGTGTGTCATGCTGTTTGGTGTGAAGCTGTGGAAGGAATGTAGGGTGCTTAGATATTTATACTATTGTGTACTATTGCTTTGGCTTTTAAACTATTATTATTAATATATCTGATGAGGGCTATGTTTGGGGAGGTGACCACATGCATGTATGAGCCGCATTGGATAATGTATGGTGACGACTTACAGCATTTATAGTAAAATTATAATTGCTTCACTAACAAAGCCTGACCTTAAAGCTGAGTAAAACCTACCATGAAGCAATAAGAATAATGTTGCAATATTAGGCATATGCAGCAGCTTTAATAACTATGGTGGTGATCTCTACAGCCAGAGTTGTATTAAGAGTTAAATTGGCAACTGCATTATTTTCCATGCTAGAACAACCCCAGCATGCATTAGATAACCATATAACCACTGTGCAGTGAAAGCTACACTCGCTTGAAGTTGGCTGGCCCGCCTACATGCCTGTGTTACACTGACACAGCTTTCGTCTTCGAGGCTGAAAATTCTAATTACTGCAAAACAACACAATGGACCCAGATACAACGATGTATGCTTATTAGGAAGCCAGCGGTTAATCAGGCAGGCAGAAAGGAAGGGTGTAACAGAGCACGCTCGACATGAAAACCGAGACAGATGAATAACCAGAGAGATTTAAGATACAAACAGTGAGAAGCTGATGAAGTCTTAACTATTTCACCTTTTTAACAGACTTGATTTATTGAGCTGCAATGGTTGAGAAGTAAATCAAATCACACTTGCCATTACGGTCCTTTAAAGTACGCCATTACACCCTACACTAATAAATATCTTGAGTAATGGGCTGGTTAAGGCTCAGCTATGATGCTAACAATTGCGGCCTCCTCTGTAGTAAGCTGCCAGAAAAGAAATGGGCAATTAATAACAGAAGGTAATGTACTTATAATACACAACAACCGACTGATGCATGCCCCACTATTCCTTCCTGCCCCTCAGTCTGTCTATTGCCGCCCCTCTCTGATCTAACTATTTAACTCTGATCCCAAGGTGGAGTGGTGGATGAGGTGCTTTGCTCCCAGCCAGAAGAAATGAAGGACAAAGACCTGCAGAAAGTACCATACCAGCTCTTCCACACCTGCATGACCACAAGCTACCATTACCTGTTTGCTAACATACACCACTTGGAGAATGAGAGGCTACTGCGTGGCCACACCCATGGAAACCATGCTCATCCCTCTAGCCACGCTATCCATGTCCCCATGGCAATGGGGGAGGGTTTCGGTGGTGGAGGAGGAGGAGGAGGAGGGGGTTTGCCAGAGTGTGAACCTAAGCAGAGGCAGCGGCCTGTCAACTTACGCCATGCAATTGCCACAGTAATCATCACCGGCGTAGTGTGTGGGATTGTGTGTCTGATGATGCTGGCTGCAGCAGTGTACGGCTGCGCTTACGCCGCTATCATGGCCAAATATCAGCGGGAGCTTAAGAAGAACGAGGAGTTGGCAGCAGCACAGGGGGCAGCTCATGCCAAAGCAGATGAGAAGGAACCACTGGAGAATGCTATCGCCTAAGAGATGATAACATGAACCCTGGACCTAAAACCTGGGCCTCAACCCTTTAACCTAATCCGCTCTGGATGCCATGTGTGTGTGTTAGTGCATGTGTGAGAGAAGAAAAAAAAGAGAGTATGATTCTTTATGTGTTGAAGTGTGCGTATGATCATCTCCTTTCTGAGACTTGGGTAGCTAAACTCCACAAGTATTTGACTATGCACTGATGAGAAGAGTACCTTCTACTGTATGCATGTTCGTGGGGCAGGCCAAAGAATCCAAAAGGAATCAATTCCGATATTTCTGAGAAATGCATATCACAGAACAAATTGCTATATATTTATATTTGTGTACTTTTAGGTATAATAGTAAAGCTCTAGTATTTAAAAATGGATTTCAGAATTAGTTGTCATTTGGTTGTTGTTCATAATTTTGGGTCTGATTTTGAGGTAACTCATAGTAGGCAGCTGCTGTCAGTTAAGTTTTGTTGTTAATATCATTGACGTGAGAGAATGAGAACAAAAATGAGAGTGTTTGTGTCAGTATTTAATTTGTGCTTGAGTGTGCGTGTGGAGATGTATACTGTATGCACAAATTTATAAAGAATTTAAGAGTCTGTGCCTAATAACGTGATATAGTTTTGAGAAGGATATATGTTTTCTTAAAGGATATTTTTCTGAAGTGAAGATGGGAAATTCATTGAAGCAATAATGAAACAAACTAAAACGAAAACAACAACAAAACCTGGACTCAGCCTTGTTGTTTTTTTTAAAATAACTTTACATTTATGAGTTTGAATTATCATACTGCTGCAAAGTCACACCCACACACACAAATGTTTAGATCTACAGTTTTTGAGATCAGCAGAGTCTTGTTAGTGAGTTAATGCTGATTACATAATGGTAGTCATGTCATTCAAAATGTATTACATAAAATAAAGGGAAATAATTTACCTGATTACTATATGTCTACTGGCAACTAATTTAAGAAGGCATGCATAATTATTTGGAGAAAGTATCTTAAACCCCCATCCTACTAACTGCGGTCCCAGCAGACCCCAGAGGTATACTGCTTTTTATAACTTGTATGTGCTTTGCTCTATCATTCCAATTTTTCATTGCTTTGTTGATCAATTTATTCTTAATGACTTCATTTCATTGTTTTCTGTATCTGTTTTAGTAAGTGCTTTTAAATAATCATTTTAAATACCAATGTATTAAAGCACCCAATTGCAGCCGACGTAGTTAATTTTAAATAGATGAGATGGAATAGACAGCAAAGATGTTTGCCATGGGTCCTCTTTTAAAGTATCACACACTATCAGGGTAATGACACGACCATTCTTTTTGAAGAAGGAGACACAGATGCAGCCAGACACCGATTTCCTCATTTGCGCTTTATATTTTTACATAATATGCTAATTATTTTACTTTTCTACAATAATAACATTTATTTGCCATTATGCCATTAATTAGTTATGTAATTAATTAATTAATTACATAACTAATTATGGTTTTGGGATGAATAAATTTGCATTTTGCTCGGATGTTTGTATCTTACAGTATTTTATTTTGAGGTCCCCAGGGACCCCAGTTTTCTAGTCTTAAATTTTTTAAATATGTTGATAGGATGGAGGTTAAAAGAGGGGTATTTAAAAAAAAAAAAAAAAAAGAGGTCCACTTTGGAGTGTATTCTACTGTTTAAGCGTATTCCTCTTTGTTTTACCAATTGTTCAATTGTTTAAAAAATAAAACAGGTAATCTTGAAATTAGTATACATTGCATGGGTGTTTTTGCCCCTCTCAGTTTAATATGTTGCTGGCAAAGTAAAATTTCAATTCTTTTTTTTTGATTAATGAAGTTTCTGTCGAATCATTATTGTGTTTTTTTCTGATGGAGTTCACTGGTTCACTGGGAAAAAGCTGCTTGTGACGTGTCTAGTTATTATCTATATATATCGATAATTTGCCATCAGCAGTGATTTTCAGCTTACTCGGTGTGGTGTGGTGTGGTGTGGAGGCACATGAATGTACACAGATGGCTTTGATCTTAACGCCTGACCTGAGTTTTGTGGCTCTGTATATTACGGCAGCAGACTCGCTGCACGTGGCTCAGGATGTGACCACACACACACACACACACACACACACACACACACACACACACACACAGACACGCTGGAATACACACGCGTGTATGTACGAACACGGTAACATTGTGACTCAAGTGATGTCTGCAGGGCCAATGGTGTGTGATGTCATCAGCCTGTCCTTTTCAGTTAGTGTACAGCGTATTCACAAGTCCACAGCTCAGTGGAGCACAGGGCAGTGAAAACTGGCCCTAACCGGCCCACGCTAAATTTGCATTCCAGCCTACATCTCTCCTCCCATCTGACTCTCTTATATAAAATCATCCTTACAGACATCCCCCGATCTGACAAGCATGATCGTCATTACTGTACATCAGCACCCAATGTAAAAATAGGATTATCATGAAACCTTGTTTCGTGATTAGTCATTTTGAATTGCTGCTAAACAGCATTTTAGAGAATGATATTATCTTAAAACAACAGAGACAAAGTGAGCAGTGTCAAATAATACCGTGGGCTGGTGTAAATTGTGGGCTGAATGCGTATTGCTCTGCAAGAATTCTGATGTGCATGTGTGTGTGTGTGTGTGTGCGCATTATGGCACTGCACAGATTCTCCCATCTCTGTCCTTCTGCTCCAGTGGTTTCCCCCAGGCCAAGAGTACCCACAATGCACTGCTTTCATGTCAACGCATTCATGCACCATGAAATAATTTTCTCTTTCTCTGCCCTTTTATTTCTTCTCTTATTTTATCACTGCATTTCCAAAAGATTTTCCACTTTCTCCTTTCTGTAGTTTTTCCTTCCTCTCACCAGATAGTTTCTGTGATTCCCCTATACTGGCATTACTGGCCCTCATCTGTTGACAGGATAAATAAAAAATACAATTATCAGAAGAAGCTTGTATATGAGGCAAAAGCTGTGCTCCATATTGTTCTTTGGCGCATATGTTGGGCTGTGGAAAGGATTGCAATACTTCACATACTGTACTTTGTATTTTAATAGGACAACTCACACATTCAAGATATTTCTACTGGGTTGCTGAAGCTATCAATGTAAAATAAAACGGGAAAACAGGATTTCCAAAAGGCATGCAGAGGGTAAACAGAGAAAGTAGTCACCTTACTTCAAACACAATTGTGTTGAGTTTGCAAACAAGGAGCTTCCAACTTTCTCTATATTAATTACTTACTTACTTATTACATCTAAAATATTTTCTAACTTGTCATCCGCTTCTGTACTGTACAGTCCTGCAGTAAAAGTATTGCAATAGTTCTAACTCACACAGGCTCCGCCTTCTACTATACTCTACGGGTAACATTCTCCTCCAATTACAAACACGTATTTGACCACTGAAAATATACACAAGTGTAGCCGGCCAATTGAGGATGTGCCGAACCGAATAAGTGTGGATCCCACAGTTTATAAGGCAGCACACACCTCTGTGGGCCAAACTTTTTATCTTCAGGGGATTTGCCCACTGACTGCTCATTTCAACAGATGGAGTCTCCATTTCAAGAATCTCGTCAGTGCCCGTCATATCATTACGCAGAGAGCAGGACATTTTCGCCATGGGTGGCAGGGACTCAGCGTGCTTTAGAGGAAGGACCGGAATGATCTACTAGGAGTTCCCATCACCACTGAAGGGCTCCTCTGATCAATTTCATCACTCAACGCTTTTAATGTCTGGATGAAGTCAAAATCATAGCTCAGCTGCCGCTTGCTCACCCTCAGGAAAGCTGAGACAAAGCGTAACAGCGCGACCGTGAGGAGAAGGGAGCGTCGGCGGTTTACTTCAACACAGCTTAACCCAGATCAGTTGCGTGCTACCTGGGTTGGCAGGGGCCCCCGATTCTCTGCTGTGGAGGCCTAGGTTATAAAGAAGTAGGTGGGCTGTGGCAACTAACTTCTAGCCTGTCAGGATCAGTGTGGTTGGGTTGAATCTATGTAGCGGAAGGGTGTGCAATCGTCAGGCTTTACCCACTGTACCCATGAGTCCAATAGAGGGCGGAGCCTGTGTGAGTTAGAACTAGGGTTACGTAACCCTAGTTTTATGCGCACAGTCGAACTCCTCTACCAATGGGTCCCTGACGCTTCTACGCTGCTCACTAAGAAGAAGTGTAGTGTAGTGAGTAGGATGGCAGATAGTATTGTGTGTTGCCTTATATACTGTGCGGTCCGCATGTTATCGGGTAGGCATGTCCTGATTGGCCGGCTACGCTTACGCAAATTGTCAGTGGACGAATGCATCCTAACCCAAATTTCTCCATTTCTTCCATTTCATTTTTTATTTATTTATTTGTTTATTTATTTTGCAGGGACAATGCACACCAATCGACAGTGAAACTGTAGGTGAGCCAGAGTTAGCCAGAGAGGCTAGTTTTCATCTGCTGTCCCCGGCCAGATGTTCGAAGGCTGCCTAAAAATTAGTTTTCTTTCCTCAGTAACTCCTCAGTAACTAAGTTGATGACAAACAGAACAAGAGCTGCTCTTCATACCATCAACTTGCTGATTGTACAAAGTTGCATTACATGGGCGTGACATTGTGAGGCTTCTGAGTCACCAGGACGTGAGATGAGGCACGCCACAAAGAAATCCTCTAGGCCACAATATGCCTTAAATAAGCAAAGGGGAAAAATGCTCAAAAGGCGTTTATGAAACTGGCCTCTATTAATATATGTAAGCAGAAATACACTTCAATTCAAACGGCTGTGCCATGTTGCACTCTCGCCTTCTTCTGAGCATACGTTCATGCAGGGTCAAGCGCATGGACAAAAAAAGCAGCACAGTCAGTAAATGTGGGCAGTGAGTGTTTCAACTCAAACAGAGGAAAAGAAATAGGGTTAGACAACTGTAGAATGGGAAAACAAAGCCTACATAGCAGTGTAAGAAGAGAATATTGCAGCCTCTGTCAATGTAGAAGTGTGTGTGTGAGAGAGAAAGAGCCACTTGAGTCCCCACTTACCCGCAGCTATGGGTGATTTCCTCTCATCCAGAAGCTGAATGGCGGTGCTGGCCAATACAACACTCTTGTTTTCTGATCCTAAGCCACACACATAAAAGCACATACAAGCACATGCACACAGTCAGAGTTCACATCACATATCATAATTCCGTATTAGTTCTAAACTGACCACAGGGTAATTAGAGAGAGAAACACAGAACATTAATACCACAGAGTACTATTTCATGGCAACAGCTAACTGCCACGGTCCTGAGAGGAAGAGTGCATCCAAGGCAAGTCCGGTAAGTAAATAAGACGCTTTCAGATCACTTGTATTAGCTGGCACTAATGGAAAGCCTGAGGCTGAGGACAGATGAGAACACATTCTCCCATTGGAAGGGAAACCATTTTGTAGAGACGTAGTTATACTGCAACTGCGTGAGGTGCTTGTGTGTGTGTGTGTGTGTGTGTGTGTGTTTTTTTTGTAAGTGTGTGTCTATATGTGCGTTCTGGCCAAGTCACAATGGAAAGGGCTGAACCTCCTCCTAACGTATCTTATTTCAACCCACAGCAATCAGTCCTGTCCACAAGAACACAGCCCAGAATTAATAAGAGAGGAAGGGGCGGTAGAGATGCATGGCGAGAGAAAACGACCAAATATGGGTGAAAGAGGAAAAGCGGGGACGAAGGAAATTTGAAAAAGGTCTTTCTAAATCATGTATTACATTTTAATTGTGCATTTGACCAAATGTGAGTGTGTGAGTGTATAGCGGTGCCAGTCCCACAGTGACATCAGTTTCATTATAGCGCACTAATAATGGTGACTGTGTAGAACGGAAAATGATTCAAAAGTAATAACTGACTTAGCCCAAAAACACTTGACTTTCTGGGGAGAATTGAACAATCAGCTTTTGAAATTAGAAATGTACAACTAACCTGAGTTGAAAGGTAGAGAGTAGACAAAGGTACCAGGAACTTGTTCTGCTGCTCTCTTGTACCACAGGGGAAAGTGATCGGCGTTGAACACCCCCTCTTTGTCTTCAGCTGTCAGAAAGTCTCTTGAAGCAGACAGGAAACAGAGTTGATGAAGATACAGAGGATGTATACAAACAACACAAAGCACAATATATCTACTGATTGGAATCATAAACAAAGAGACAATCAACACATGCACTGCAAGGCTTATAAATGTGCATTCATACATATAGACTGAATACATACACTCTGCATACTTACTGGTTTGTAAGCTCGTCGGGCACCACAAACAGGTTAATTCTGGACAGGCCTGTCCTTGAGCCCAGGTAGGCTATCTCCACCCCTTTATCAGAGTTCCTGTGTAGAACAACTACATACAGTAACCTGCATTTGTGCACAATCATAATTTGCTATCAGCAACAATAAGACAGAAAAGAGGCTTTTACAAGAGCCTTAGATTTTTTGGTTTTCTGTAAAGTTAACTTTATGCAATTATTATTCATATTTAATTTCTGCAAATGTCTGTAGCATTGCCATTTCAGAGAGTCAAATTGATCTTTTACTACAGGATTCAGTTTGTGTTGAGTTTATGCAGAAACCTCTTCTGTTTTAGATAACATGGAAAAGAAAGAGTCACACACTCAGACTTATTGAGCACGAGGCTCGTCCAGTAGGCCTCCAAAGGGGCAGTCACCACCGCGTCAAAGAGAACCTCCT
>NW_027176816.1:4558062-4718062 GCF_023349555.1 Cebidichthys violaceus
TGGTGTATCCACACAACTACGAACTCATTTTCTATGTCAATCGGCATCGCAATACGACAATGAAATCAGTAATTGACTTGCTATGAACTCAAGAGTTAGTATTCCTAAGTCCCTTGTACAAAATAAATTAATACATTTGAACTTCAATCTCTGCGCCCTAAAAGGGATTGTTATGATAATAAGGTCTGTACTCAGTTAACTTGTTACAGGCATCTGAATGGTGCAGGAGGTAATACTCACAAGTGGCCGTAGATCTGGATGGGTGAGGATGTAGCCGTTGTTGGTGATTGCAAAGGCGTAGCCGTGAATACCCAGCTAAGGAAGGATACACACAAACACACACACCGAATGGATGCATGATAATCTGTACTAAATAGTAAATCTGTCCCAATCAAGCTCTTTGTAATAATTTACTAGCAGAATCTTTGTCTTTGTGGTGAAACTCACAGAACTGCACTACGCAAGGAGGGTGGTGTAATTAATCTACGTCCGTACAAATAACACGCTTTCAAATGTCAAAATCTTACACCCAAACCAAGCTTCAGATCGTCAAGTAAAAAAATAACTGCACAGGGGATGTGTATCATTTTCCTATCATTATTGGATTTAGAGAAGGAGCCGTGAATAATCAGTGGCAAACTGTATACAAAACCTTTGATTTATCTGCTACTGGATTTGGCATTCGATGACTGCACTGTGGAGTTGGACTGGCGTACGAGCAGATATACAAAATAAAAATCCTTTAAAGTAACTTGCCTCAGTTTTTTACCGACTTAGCATCCAGATGAATGGCACATTCACAAGGGCATATTCACACATTCATAAAAGGTGTGATGCTATAGAGTTGTATCTCATATAGCCACTGAGGTCTATAATTATTTGCAGCAATGTAACTAAATGATGTTCGGAGCAGTACCTTATATTTGGGGATGGTCTTGAGCAGCTCAGAGACAGGTACATCTGTGCCAACCACCCCTAGCAGAATGCCACGGTTTCTCTGGAAGCGCACACATTATGAATATTTTTACATTTCATTTGAAAGGTTATTAAACAACACAGTATCTTACAAATCCACTGTTCATGACATAAAAAATGTCAATCTACAGTATATATTTAATTAGTGATGCTCTACTGTATCCTAATTTACAGACTCTAATCAAACTTAAATTCATTTACATCAAAGACAAACAATTAACCATTATTTCACAGTTTGTGTCTTTTGTTTCAAAGCTTAATTTCCTGTGAGATATGCAATATGTAATTGCATTATGTTTTCAATTAAGCTAAACTGTTTGTTGAAGAAAACAAATTGGGTAAACTGTAGTGACAGTGGATGTGCTATTGGTTGTATATCATTTTATGTGCACTTACAGTCTCATTCTTGGTACTGAACACTGGCATTGCCACTGTGGTCATCAGAACAGGACCTTGACCGTCATCCAACTGAGTGAGTCATGAGGGAAGAAAAGTGAAAGATAGCAATTGAGAGGGTAAGAAGAGAGAGAGAGAGAGAGAGAGAGAGAGAGAGAGAGAGAGAGCGAGAGAGAGAGAGAGAGAGAGAGAGAGAGAGAGAGAGAGAGAGAGAGAGAGAGGGGAAGGGAAAAGAGGGAAGCTAATGATGAAACATTATATTTATAGTCACAAAAGAAAAGTTACTAAACAACACATTGCATGGTATCATGCACATTGTATGAATCTTGTCACACTCATTGAGTGATTATCTCAAGCTGCATTACTCTCGCTCCTTCAGTAGTGAACCTGATAGGAATTCTGCAGCAGACCTAGTCATGTTATCTTCTTGAGGGACCTACAAAACTTCCATGACATGTTTTATTCATGTTTATTATTTGCCTTAAAATGTGTTCAATCACCAGCCTGCCTTTGATCTCTTGCAGAATAAGCTTATCCAAAGGCAGTGCTTCTAGTTTGGATCTGGTATCTTCCCTCCCTAAAGACTACTGGAATAATTATGATATTTATCTTTCCAGCGGCTTGCTGTATCTGACGACGATATCCATTAAAGATGAAAGCTTGACACTGTTATGAAGACACTGGAGGAGGGCTTCCCACTCGGCAAAAAGTGGTCCGACCTTGTCCACTCAGAAATGTCAAAACTGTCTAAATGTCAGTCACTCACGCAGTTTACATTGAAGTCCCCACAAGTAATTGGTCCATTAAGTGCAATATGAATCCCAGAACACAATGCACAGCTGTGTTAAGTTAGAGATGACAACATAAAACCAAAATCATGTTGCATTTGATCATTTTTTGCTGCAGCAATCAAAAGAGAATTAGTCTGTTAGACTGACTTTAATATTAGATTCCACACGTTCTCTCAGTGAAACACCTTATTTAACCAGTCCTCTTAACTGAACATAACATACTTCCTGTACACTCTCTTTCCTCCAGCGCTCACCCCCCTTTTACCTCCAGTAATAATAGGTAATGACAGGAAACTGCTAGCATGCATTCTGTCTTCCTCAGGCACTGGGAAAAGGGGGATTGGTGACCTGTGCTCAGACAGCTAGTAATAGCAATCCAGGACGCTTGATTGGACATCAAAGAGAGAACAAAACACACCTAAGTACAGCTGCTGTAGCAATGGACAGCCTTGCTGCTGGTGAACGGGATCGATCAAAGGACAGCGAAAGCGAGCAGAGCCCCATCTAAAAATATAAAATCTATTTCCAAGTTCAGATCTATTGGATCATATATCATAGCTGGGCAAACGTATGGACTGACATGTATTGTGTATCCCCATGAGCTGTTGTTGAGCAGTCCTATCGAATGTGTACTTTTTGTACAACACTAACCTAACATGCTTTAATTTTCAGTATATGTGCATTTGGTGTAAATCGGGCTTGCCCAGCTGCTCTGGGAAATGACATACTATAATTAAGCAGATAACAAAAGCAACCGCATCTGTAGGATTCAAAGCCAACAGCACAGCTACAAAGGATCCTCACTTACCCTACCCAGAGGAGGAAAGACCTTTAAACCTGTGCTTCATTATACAAACCCGGGAGAGAAAAGAGACACTTCCTTGAACCCTAAATCAGTGTCCTCCAACATGACTGTGCTCCAAGTCCCTAAGGGAGTGCTCTGTATCTAGAATTTGACACATAATACATAACCTGCAACCTCTAATGCAAGGTCAGAGCTCAACACACATTTGAACCAAATCCGCATCATGATTTCCTCCGTGACTTTATCTGTATCAGTCAGAACAAATTGGGTGTGTAAGTCCTTTCCCCTGCTGCGGGTCAGAGAATGAAAAAGAACCCCTCTGGGCTTTTAAACACTCGCTCCCCGCTGACACAAATACCCACACATGCCCACACACTTTCACCCCTCAGAGGGCTCAGATACACCCACCCTGCCCTGTGTTTGCGGTCTCATAGGACACCTCGTAATCTAGGTTGATTTGACAAATTGTGTTCTGGTGGACGAGGTGACCCTTGTTTCCTTGGAGACCGGCTTTAATGACGTTGGTGTGTGTAGGCCCTTGAGCCAAAGCCCCGTGTAGGTTCCTGTGAGGAAACTGCTCTGAATTGCTTAAGTCACAATTAACACTTGTGGTGAAGTTTATCTTCGTCTGTCACGACATTTTTAGGGGTGACCCCAAATAGTCGCCTGTTCGATAATAGGAGCCTGATACGACTGCCAATCTCAACTCGCAGTGACGTGAAAATATATATAATATTTTATATATATATATATATATATATATATATTTAATTTATGTATTTATTAACAAGAGCACTCACATAAGCAGGTAGCACTATCAGAGCAATTGATATATTTTGAATGAGACAAAGATTGTCTAAAATCAGTGGGGGGAGGGACGCAGAAACAGCCGTTGGCTTGTGTTTCTCTCTCACATTGATTGTCCCTTCGCCTCTCTGTCGTTTCAATTATGTCTGTGAATTGATGCAATGGGGAAAATGAAATTAGGAACGAAGGTTTCATATACAATCACAAAATGCAAGCAAGATAGGAAACCATGTAACTCTTTCTATCAATGTCCCCTCTGCGTCGGTACCACGGACAGCGCCGCAACTACACACACACACACACACACACACACACACACACACACACACACACACACACAAACCCTACACACAGCAAACAGTGCTGACCGTTGTTCTGAAACAACAGCTCAGCAATAGTAATTGACCAATAATTTTGCTGTTTTTACTATTTTTCTATTGATATATACAAGCTTTACCGTCAAGAAAGAAAAAAAATATGATTATACGATCCCACGACTTAAGGCAAGACTTGACCAATCAGATTTGACCATGTAAATTCTTAATCGGGGACACCCCTAGACATTTTGAACAGCTTACTGCTTCATTTCATCATCCAAAGGTAATCAACTGCTCACAGCATTCTCATTTGTCTGGCTTCATGCTTTACCAAGTATGAATCTTGTTATGTGAACTTCAGTGCAAAAACCCTCTTCTCAACCCTGCAACATTCTTTACAACCTTTAAGTTCTTTCCAACTTTGTCTTCAAATATCTTACATTCTCTCTCTCTCCCTTCCTCCTACACTCATCCTTCAATATCCCCTGCACTCCACATTCTTCTCAACCCCATCTCCCTCCCATCATCCCTGTGCTCCTGTGTCAGTTCATCCGACAGAGTAGGAAACAAAGCCAAATGAGGCAGAGAATGATGGATGAAGCTGGTGAGACGAGGGAGAGGGAGAAGAACAGAAGAAGAGGGGATAGCACGGGGGGGGGGGGGGGGGACAGAGGAAGAAAGGGGAAGGGCTAGAAAGATTGTTGGGTCGCACTGAGAGGGATGGAGTGGAGAGGAAAAAGATAGGATGAACGGTTCATCTGGAAAGATGATACACATCAGCCCTGGAACATAAAAACCAGATGCTCATCACCTTCCTAACACTGAGCCAATCCCAGGAGTTTTGCCAACTTCTTATCAGACACTATCACCATGCAGGGTGTGTGTGTGAGGACTGTTCCGATTGTGCGCTCCAAGCACCTAGGCCAGAGCTGTGCTGGGATGATTATATGCAAAGAAGCAGTGCAGATTCCTTGCTAATCCCAATTATCATCTCTGACAATGTGATATCTATTTCTGTTTTCTGCTGAGCCGCTTCAATGTCAATAAGCTTGGATCTATCACACTAACAGTACTATGTCAGACATATGGTCTGCCAGCTGTCTAATGGGACTGCTCTGTCCTCAGCTCATGCTGATGGGGGGGCAGAGCACTCTTCTGTTCCACTATCATTGTTATGATTATAGAGCTGCTTATCTCAACTCACATATGATTCACAAAACACTGGAACAAAATACAACACTGAAAATAATAAAAAGGCATCAGAACAGACCATCCCGCCAGTCATTACAGGCTATTGGATTTTCACCCAAAAGATGACAAAAAAGCTAAGTAGAATTCTACCAAGACGAATAACACAGGCAATCTTGTTTTTCACACCAAAGTCACAAAAGAGCAAAAACATAGCCTCACATTTACACATATGGTCACACTGCCAGCCCCGGAGATACTGGCAAAGCACAGCCAACACAGCATCACTAATGATGAATGATTGTGAGCACGGACGTGTGCTTGATCAGACGTGCAGAGGAGAGCGATCAACTGAACCTTTGACAACCACAATGCATGGTTTGAATCAGGAAGTTGAGGAGCGACATACGACACTGAGACACAAGAAAATGCCATGGGTCAGTATGGTAGTTAGTTCACCCAAATTATACCGTCATCTCGCAGAGATCATAGACCAAAACGCACATGCACGTGAAATGCACATGAACACACACCAGGCCTCAACACAGCACAATACAGCGATGACCTCAAATCAGATTTTTTTTTTACCTTTTGTGCTTGGGGGAGCTAAAGAGAACAGATTAAGGAGGAGGGGAGGAGAGAAAGGGTCAATAAGTTTGTGGATAAGTGTTGGAAAGCCTTTCAGTGCATTTTCCACTGAATGGAGTGCCAGCATCTGTGGGCGTGTAAAATCCACTGTCATTGACTTTGACTGCAACTTTAAAAACAGTGACTGTGTCAAGAGAGGAGAGCTTTATGGCTGGGAGGGTCACAGCAGAGGAAACAACACTTAAGCTGTTTGCGTTGAATCAGTGTTGGGTGAATGTACTTTGACTGTGATAAATGGATGGGGATAATGAGGGCAAAGAGAAGGGAATAAGCAGAGAAAAACAGAAAAAGGGAAAAGGAATATGAAGAGGATCGCAGAACGAAAGAATCCATTTTCATGCAGTGTTGATAGACTGTGCGTTTTTCTGCAAGAGAGCACTTGCCTTTGTCTCTTTACATTTTTGAAGCTCTCTCTCACAATCCATTTGAAAAGATATTGGAAGACAAATGGCTACTATTCATTCTTTATGGCCAAGCAAAATAACCAACGAAAGAGAAGCATTGTGCATGCATGAAAACTCCAGTATATTGTGTGTATATTAAGGTTTAGAAGAGGATCCTATTTATTATATAAAGGTGTTACCCTTCGGGGCGTTTTAGGAATGATAATGTCTGATAAAGCATGGGAGTCTAGCAATGCACGTGATTATATGAGCTTGCTGCAATATTAGAGTGAAAATCAACTGTGTTTGGCCAGGGTCTGAGGTTGAGAGATCATAGACCAACTCACCAATGTGCCACAGTGTGTTGTACTCATGCTACACAACTCCCAAACACACACAGCAATCATTGACTTAATGGTTCCATCTGCTGCTCACACACACTTTCACACATTCAGTCTGAGACGCACGAAGGGAAAACACAGTGTCAGGCCTCCACTTGCATTTTACCACTACTATTCTCCTTTGGATTAAACAAGTTGTTCCTGAAGATGCTAATGTGCTTTTTTGTGCATTATGGTTTTACATTTTCTTTGTAGAATATACTGAAATCTTTGCATCGATCACCGAATAGTCTGTCTCCACAATCCAGTGTGTGTTTGTATGATAAGTAAAGACTGTGGGAAGTGGAATCCAGTACCATGTAAGACATGTACTCACAGTGCTGTCGACGTAGGCCTCAGTCCACACTGTGTCATGCTCCCGGTCGATCACCTTGGGACGACTCAGCACGTGGAGATACTCCATCACATTTTCTTGCACATCTGCCAATGTGGAAATCTGAGTGAAGTAGCCTGTTGGTCAGAGAAAGGAGGAAGAGGAGAAAAATGATGATGAATCATTTAACTTAGATGATTGTGAACAATGGAGAATCTCCCAACACACTATGCTGCCCTGAAACAGAAATTAGATTTCTGTGTCTCAAAACTGTTTCACGTTGCAGCAAGTGTCACATCCAATATAAGCTTGGCTATATAATCTAAGCCGTCACTCCCTTTTTATTTACAGTTGTGGTCAAAAGTTTACATACACTTGTAAAGAACATAATGTCATGGCTCTCTTGAGTTTCCAGTTATTTCTACAACTCTGATTTTTCTCTGATAGAGTGATTGGAACAGATACTTCTTTGTCACAAAAAACATTCATGAAGTTTGGTTCTTTCATGACTTTATTATGGGTTAACAGAAAAAGTGACAAAATCTGCTGGGTCAAAAATATACATACAGCAACATGAATTAGCAATTTTGGTGACTTAGAAAGTTGTGTCAATGAAATGAGCTTCATAGCATGGCCTCTTAACTTCTTGTGAGTGATTATGAGTGACTACAGCTGGTGACTTCTCTGAGGCCATTTAAATAGGGCTCATTGGATACAAACGCCCACAAACGCTACAATGGGAAAGTCAAAGGAGCTCAGCATGGATCTGAAAAAGCGAATCATTGACTTGAACAAGTCAGGAAAGTCACTTGGAGCCATTTCAAAGCAGCTGCAGGTCCCAAGAGCAACAGTGCAAACTATTGTTTGTAAGTATAAAGTGCATGGCACTGTTTTGTCACTGCCACGATCAGGAAGAAAACGCAAGCTATCACCTGCTGCTGAGAGAAAATTGGTCAGGAGGGTGAAGAGTCAACCGAGAACCACCAAAAAGCAGATCTGCCAAGAATTAGAAGCTGCTGGAACACAGGTGTCAGTGTCCACAGTCGAGCGTGTTTTGCATCTCCATGGACTGAGAGGCTGCCGTGCAAGAAGGAAGCCCTTGCTCCAAAAGCGGCACCTTAAGGCTCGACTGAAGTTTGCTGCTGATCACATGGACAAAGATAAGACCTTCTGGAGGAAAGTTCTGTGGTCAGACGAAACAAAAATCGAGCTGTTTGGCCACAATGCCCAGCAATATGTTTGGAGGAGAAAAGGTGAGGCCTTTAACCCCAAGAACACCATGCCTACCGTCAAGCACGGTGGTGGTAGTATTATGCTGTGGGGCTGTTTTGCTGCCAATGGAACTGGTGCTTTACAGAGAGTAAATGGGATAATGAAGAAGGAGGATTACCTTCAAATTCTTCAAGATAACCTAAAATCATCAGCCCGAAGGTTGGGTCTTGGGCGCAGTTGGGTGTTTCAACAGGACAATGACCCCAAACGCACATCAAAAGTGGTAATGGAATGGCTAAATCAGGCTAGAATTAGGGTTTTAGAATGGCCTTCCCAAAGTCCTGACTTAAAATCCCATTGAGAACATGTGGACAATGCTGAAGAAACAAGTCCATGTCAGAAAGCCATCAAATTTAACTGAACTGCACCAATTCTGTCAAGAGGAGTGGTCAAAGATTCAACGAGAAGCTTGCCAGAAGCTTGTGGATAGCTACCAAAAGCGCCTAATTGAAGTGAAAACGGCCAAGGGACATGTAACCAAATATTAGCACTGCTGTATGTATATTTTTGACCCAGCAGATTTGATCACTTTTTCTGTTAACCCATAATAAAGTCATGAAAGAACCAAACTTCATGAATGTTTTTTGTGACAAAGAAGTATCTGTTCCAATCACTCTATCAGAGAAAAATCAGAGTTGTAGAAATAATGGGGAAACTCAAGAGAGCCATGACATTATGTTCTTTACAAGTATATGTAAACTTTTGACCACAACTGTACCTCTGTACCAAAGCACAGAAACTGTATCTGGCATACAGTATGGTAAGCAGCAGATATTTTCTTGATGAAGCAAACGGACACCTGGATACATGTATGAGTTATAGCTGAATTATACCTTGCAGTGACGAACGAGTGAAAGCAAACCAGCATGGGTTTGTGAACGAGTAAGTGGTATGTAAATGCCATAGAAAAGCTATTTCAGTTAAACCAAATGCGATGCCATTTCCTACGCTGGTAATGTCACCATTATGATGCTAATGTGCATGTGCAGGAGGGAATATACTGTTATGTCAGCAGGGGGGCAGAGTTGGGAAGAGAAAGAGAGGGAATCAAGACAACAGCAAGACAGAGGGAGAGAGAGGACAAGATGTGGCACTGAGAATAAGGGGAAAGAGAGAGAGAGAGACCATCACATTTTCATCCATCTGTAAAAACAGCAAACTGCCTCCATCACCGTGAGGCAGTCAAGGAGAAAATCATAGCTGGAGGAAATAGATTTTGGGGTCATCGTTCCTGGCAACGACCTTTACTCCACAGGGAGTAAAGGCCTCATGCTAGAATCTAGATACAATACAGAGATCCATGAAGGATGCCACATATCCTACCAAATAACTAAGGATAGAATCCATTACTGATAATCTAATTTCAAATCTGCCTTTGATATGGTACACTAACCCTGGAAGAATTAAAGCCACATGATTACTGCAATCACTATAGCGACAAGAATGCACTGGCCCCCGAACTTGACCTGGAAGTGAACCTTGACAACTTCCTCCTTTTCATCCTCAAAGACATTCGGTTCCGGCTATTATTCCAGCAGACAGTACAATGACAACACACACATTGCACAGACTCGCGTCGCACACAAAGCGAGCTGCCTCAGTCTCACTGCATCGTTCATCACAGTGGTGAGTGAAGAATGACTGCTCCCTCTGGAAGGCTGAGGGCATCCTTCAGGCAGTGAGATGAGCTGGGGAGAGAAAAAAATAATGCTCCCTCCTTTCAGTGACATGGTACACCTGTCGTACACACACAGGGCAGCCACAGCATGGTCTGGTCAGGCATTAATATCCTTTTAAAGGACCTTGGTTTGGGTGATATGCAGGCAAAATTACACAACAAGGTGTCCTGATGTATGGATACCCACATATGTGATTGTTTAACATCGAATTCTGAACCCATGGGCAATAAATAGGAAATCCATACTATCTTTTTCAAACATTATCACATATATTATTGTTTTCCAATAACACATATATGTATATTGTGTGTAAAATAACATTATTCTCTGTTCAAAACTAGCGCGTATGTGTCTGCTTGACTTTCAAAGTTTAGTTAAGCTTAAATCTGTGGCCCGTAATAGGCAAAACTCCAAGGCACTGGCTTATTGTAGTCCCAGTTAGTTAGTGCCTCTCATAATGGCCGCTGTTAACATTAGTAAGCCTTCACCAACGCTTGTTATTTATCTTCTGTGGCAGTAAATGGTAAATGGACTTGTACTTGTATAGCGCTTTTCTAGTCAACATTCAAAACGCTTTAACACTACATGTCATTCACTGGTTGCAGGAGATACCATGCAAGGCACAGCCTCAGAAGAGTCTTGTCCAAGGAATGCCGATCCTCCGATTGAAGGATGACCCGCTCTACCACTCTGCCACAGTCGCTCCGACAACACATGGGCTTGCTGATGACTGTTCTATATTCAGGGCTTAACAAGAGATATGAGGCAGGTAAAGTGTACGGTAACTGAAAACTGACACTTCCCAAAGACAGGACCACACACATTGGGAGAGCCTCTTGTTGCCACAAAGCTGGAACCCATCGTCTAAAATATCATGTAGCATTAAAATTTCTCTTAAATTAAACTAAGAGGCCTAGTCCAGACAATATGTACATAAAAGAATTGTATTCGGACTTGAGTGTCCACTTCCCATTGGCCATATAGTGTATGTTTGATAGGCATAGAGAATGAATTGATGGAATAATACACTGTATTCATACAAACAAGTGTTCTATCTTGTCATTTAAATTCTTGTCACGGTCATTTTTGATTGGTTGCCATTCTTAAGAGAACGGATCATCTGTACTATGAGGGCAGACACCAGGAAAGTGAAAGTAGATGAAGAAGAGAGTTTAGTGTCACTGAAGGTCTCTTTTTGTTAAGACCGTGATGGACAATGAATGATAACCCTCATACACACACCCTCAGGTTGTTTTTTGTTTTGTTAGTTTCTGTCTTTTTCTTTCCTTCTAAAACCAACAGGTTGTTTAAACAAGAAGAGGACCAGAGTGGACCTGAGTTGGCTTAGCCACTGAGTCGAGTGAGCAACACAGCGGGGAACAGTGGAGCGACGGTAGACAGTTAATCAAGCTCAACTGGGCTTCGGGCCAGACCAGCATCCTTTTCTTGTTGGTTGGCAACCAAAGGCATTCTCATATGCATGGCCTGTTAGTAGCTGGTACAGCCAAAAGGATTAGCGTAATTTAAATACCGTAGACCTAAAATTATTCTAGCAGCACAACTTGTGTTGCGACACTTAACATTTCGATAAAAATATACTTTGCTCGAATCAAAGGCCATAAGGAGAGATTTTGACATCACAGCCTTCAGCGACAATGCCGAAAGCATAACACTATACCTTACCTTCAGCTGCAAAACTACTAAAAGTAAAACAGTGAAGGAGTAAAACCAATTTCTCTGCTGCAGTTTGGAATAGAGATGTTGACCCTGGGGAGCAGAGCAAAGACTGTTCCTGCAGAGCTCCTGTAGGCTCGAGAGAATGTCATTGTCACAAGCCTGAATCATCATGCATCATACTAACGCACACTTATGTAGCACGACACACAGGCAGGTCTCATCATCGCCATTAACACCCTCAAACTGACTGGATGGGTTCTCTGATATCACTTCCAAGCTTAACTGTGGATGCCCTTGTCCTCTTATCTACACACACACACACACACACACACACACACACAGCTAAAAACACATGCACACCCCTTGTGTGACCTATGGCTTGCCTGTGTTATCTACAGCAGCCTGAGGAAATGGAGCCAGCCTGTCTCTGTCACCCACCTCTCAGCTAAATATAGAACCTAAAGGAAAGTGCTCTACACACCGAGACAACCATGACCACACACAAAGCAACTGGAAAGTGGCGTATCGTCAAGATAGTTTGGACTTTAGGCTTAGAGGAATATGTAATGCGACATATCTGGACTCTGCAACTGGAACCAGCTGCCTGCTGTCACATACACATGCTTATACTGATGAGCACTGACAAACACACGTCTATGCAACTACATGCACGCACACAGACACGTATGCCAAAAAAAACCCTGAACAAATCCTGAGCTCCTAATGTATTCATTTTTACCCGGCTGACAGCAGCATGCAGCAACTTTCTTCTGCAAAAACAGATTATAAGTAGAGAAAAAGCACAGAGGTCTATGCATGTGTTGTAAGATCCCACCTTTGTTAGCACATGCCATCCATTTCAGATTATCTGCGAAGGCTGACTCTCGACCAATCAGGTAAGGGAATATGCGGACCTGCGGAGAGAAAGCAGATAGCTTATGTCAGTCATTTTAATCGCATTTTGATAGGGCCCCCACACCACCATATAGAAGATAACACTGTCAAAGCCAGGCAGAAGGCTCAGTCTTTATCTCTCAGTGATTAGCAGGCCCTTTCTCCTTGCTTAATAGAGTCGAAGATGGACTCATGGAAGACTTTTTCCTTTAGGATTGTATTTAAAATGTCAATAATTCCAATATTTTTTTATCAACTGAAGAAACTAAACAATTATGGATTAACAGATACATATTTCATAATACAATAAGTGTATCAACAATCTGCAGAAGCAAAATGCATTCACTTGAGAAAAAAAAAAATCTATTAAAACTTTTCTCAAAAAACCGAGATAATACTTTCATTGATTCAGAGAAACAAACTTAAGTGAATGCATTACGCTTCCCTAAGAATCTGCAATTAAAATTAATGCAAATGATTAACCATGAAGTCAATATTTTATGTTGAAAACGCCTAATTCAAGCTTTATGTGCTCAATCCAGAGAGTCTTCTTAACTTTCTGCTGCCAAACCCATTTTTGTCCAGTTGGCTCAGGCAGCAGGTGTAGTTGGCAGGTGTGCGTGTGTGTGTGTGTGTGTGCATGTATGTGTGTGTATGAAGTGCATGTTGCCAGATTGGACCAGATGCAAGCCTCTGGGGGCACAGCTGCCATAGCTCCCATGCCTGCATTTTTCACTGCCTCCCTTCACCCTGACAGCATGTGTCTGTTTGTGTGTGTGTGTGTGTGTGTGTGTGTGTGTGTGTGTGTGTGTGTGTGTGTATGTATGTATGTATGTATGTGCAGGCACACACATGTCTAGATTTGGGTGCATGTGTGTCTTTATTTGATTTTGGATGACTGCTCCCAGCAGAAGGGTCTGAAAATTGGAAAAACATAATTTATGTCTAGATGGCGTTTCATTTTTGAGGAATACTTCAGTAATAAATTATATTTATTTAATTGTCACTGCAGCGTGACAAAGATATTAAATAAAATAAATAAAGATATTTATTTGCATGGATAATGTTGGACTTTTTGTCAACTGTAATTAGTTTCACTGTGAATAAGTACAGTTGTCAGACTGTCATTTTAAAGCAACCCTCATTATCTAGACTATAATCATCTTCTATTCATACAACACTCAGCCATTTGAATGACATTGCCAGAGTGACAGGAAAACACAACACAGTTGACAAGATCATAACCGCTTCATGTAGGGTCGCAAGAAGTGTCACATTGTATGTGTTTTCCTTCAGTGGTAGCCAATACAGAGGTCAAACTACAGCGGGCTGGTTATTAAATATGGAAGAGGTTTATAGCTGTGGAGAAAAAAACTAGTAGGGGCTCAAGCCACAGCATGCAATCTTCAACCTACTTGACTGCACAAATTTGACAAAGTCAGGAATAAAAAGACACACAAATGGAAGAATACAATTGCACACACATAGAAGTATACACATCTGTGTGTATCCATGCACGCACAGATGCACCGACACTATGCCAAAATATATTTGTTCACACTCCTACATTATGTATTCAGCACATAACCCAATCATTTATTAATTTATTCTCCGGTGTAAACCTTCACATAAACATGTGCAAATGTTTAAAGACTGTAAGTACTTCTGTAAGGTGCGTTTTAATGTCCAGAACACAGTTACAACTCATACTGTTACAAAGTAATAGCAGGCTAATTGTTCTGATGTTAATGGCCTCATGCAATATGTAGGATAGTGTAGGACCAGACAGGCCTACTGTTGGTTATAAAACCCCAGCTGATTTCAAATCTAGGTCAGTCTGACGTTTCATTCTGAAACCAAAACCACATCCATGAAGGTACAAAGATGACTCTTTAAATTGATGTGGTTTATGTTTTGGATAAACAAATGTATATATTGCAACAATGCAACTGTTACTGTGGCTTATACAAGAAAAATCCTAAAGCTAAGCTGTGTATTATAAAGACGCATTATATTAAATGGAGTGTGGTGTTAGTTTAGAGATCTTGATTTGGAGGAAATACAGCTGCTTCTTAATATGGAAAGAAAATGTAACTTCATGTAAAAGCCGACAACCTTTCTAACAATAACTGTTAGCAATCCTTTTCATTGTAATTGTTTCGACCACGGTGGTACACAAAGCATTAACGCTTTTAGACATTAGCAAATCAGATGCCCCTGATAACCTTGTGCCACACTTTCTAAAGATAGCAGCTGAATCTATTTCTTGTTCACTAACACATCTTTTTAATCTATCGTTTGTCTTTAATTAAATTCCTTATCTTAAATCTGCTTTTGTTCTACTATAACTAAAAGCATGTGACCCCAACATTTCTAACTGATTACAGGCCCAACACTAATATAATAAAGTTTTTACTCTAATAATAATTACCTGAAAATCTGGTATTTTTTGGACTGATTTTAGGAGAGCAGGTTGAGTTATGTGGAATAGATATACAGTATGTGTTTGAGAGGACAGACTTTGCTGCTCTTTAAGTTTAAGAGAGTGTTGGAGTTGCCTGTTCATGGAGCAAGGCTGCAGCCTCCCCTGACGACATGGTTTGTGGACCTAGAGGTGGATTCCCAGATTGCGTTTCACATGGAATAGCAGACTCTACTCAGTAAGTTTCTCTCACAATTCAGATTAGAAGCCAAGGCCACAGGGACACGGTCTCCTAAGGCTCATGGTATCACCAGTCTGGCCCTACTACAGATGCGCCCGGTGTCTATTGTTTATGGGAAGGAGCCCAGGTAGTTCCCCTTACAGGTTGCAGAGTAATCTACTGGCAGTTATGGTTAGCCCTTTGCTATTGGGACAACAGAAACAATGTTGGCAAAGGACGAGCACTGGGGCCTCATGATGAACTGCAAAATGGTGGCAATAAATAAGGTATGGGCAGTACACAAAGCACAGGGCACACACAGGCATGGGGAAGGTTGTTGTAACGCAGCTTATCAATCTCCTGAGGCTGAGGCAAGTACTGCACATGTAGCCCACTTTCAATTTTTTCTATGCCTTCGCCTTCAAGGTCAGCCCATGCTGATAAGGAGAGACAGCATGAAGCATCTTTCATCAGTTGGCAGGATTGTCTAGCTTCCCTTTGCCACTGCCTAAATTGCAAATCATGTGACTCTCTCCGGCCAAAAAATACTTTTTTCAATATTTAAATTGAAATATGAAAAGTGAAGCCAATGCGGAAGTGCCATAAGCTTGCATTTTTTCAAATGGACAACTGGGGGCAACTCCTAATTTGCTAAAAAAAAGTCTTTGAGAAAATGACCCTACCTCTCACTTGTTTATTACCTCAGTAAACATTGTAAACATTGGTTTATGGTCTCAATCGCGAGTTTCAAGTCTTCTTCAATATAGCACGATGTTCATTTAGTAAATTATGGTCCCGCTTAGAGTAAAATAGATGATAAAGCAGGGTGTGCTTTAGGTCGTGGCTGCCTTGTGAGTGACAGGTCGCTACTATGGTGTTGTCCAGTTTGGGTGTTGTCCAGGTTTTTGTCTTAGAACTGTCACTTCTGGTTCCAAAAAAACAAGATGTCGATGGCCAAAATGCCAAACTCAAGGAGTTAAAACTGTAGTCCACAAACCAATGGGTAATGTCTCGGTAACCACATCCACTTCTTTATATACAGTCTATGAAAGAAAATTATTTTAAAACAACAAAGAACAATTGGTTTAGAGCCATATTAACAAATTCATTTCATGGCATTTGTGTGGCCGACTCAGCCAGAGAAAGGTTATAATCTGCTGTGGGACCAAAATGTCTGAATAGCTTTTTCAGTGTATGTGCCCAGTGATCAACTTTAAATGCTATGAATGTGTGCCATCTTGGAACACCATATCCCGTTTTCATTATTATATTAATGGCACAACTCAGGTTTTCAGTCCCTTGTGGGGTTTATTGTGCCAAACACAGACAATCTGTCAGGGGATCAGGTGTCTGGGGAAGTCACAGGCCAGGAGGCTGTACTCTCAGGTGGTTGAAGGAATTTGGTGCCACTACAGACAGGAAATGGTGAACTCTTTAAAAGGTGGTGAGATCACTTATTGTCATATGTGTAGGCACATTCATGTTGATGGATTTGGAGAGTTTTTAGAGAGTATGGGGGTGTTAGTTTGTGTGTGTCTGTTACTTTCATCTATTATTTGAACTCAATTATTAGAATCAGCAATACTCACAAGCCTTCAGCTACATTCAAAGCCAGGGAGACCTAAGCTCTAAATGGTCTTTTGAGTACAAAATTAATTTTAAGTTTCTAAATCATTATTTATCTACAAAAGGCAGTTATCTGAAAACTGTGACAGTATCTCTCTCAAAATAATCACGAGTGTAACATGAAAGAAAAACTTTTCTTTCATTATTTGAAGTGGTTCAGTGTTTTATTTTAGTAGATACTGTTTTTCACAGCAATGCTTTCTTCATGATATTATGATCTCATGATTTTTGGAAGAAGTGCTATCTGCATCCATATATTCAGTAACGTTTTTTCCAAAGCATGCCTATATTCTCAGTGTGATGCTGTACAGCGGTGAAGCTAGAAGGCTGGTTGGAGGGAAGCTATTAAAAACCAGCAGCAGGGAGAGAGAGAGAGAGAGACACTGGAGAGAGTGACAGAGACCGAAGACTTCTATTATCAGCGGGGCTTCTTCTAAATGGAACTATCTAGCCATGTCCCCTCTCCGCACACTGCTGTTCAGCCTTGAGGAAGGAAATGGGGGGGTTGCGAACATTTTCAAACACCAGACACACACAAAAACATGACAATACAAGAGTGTCATTTCTGGTAACAACTTGGCACTCAAAATAATGCATAGAAACATATGGTCAAACTGATTTAAGATTAAAACTGGCTAATAACATGTGTTAAAAGACTTAGCTGTGACAATGGAGGTATTCATATGCATGTACAGTATATACAGGGTGTGTTAAGGGTGTGTGCATCTACCATTGCCCTCAGTACGGTACTTTATCCTTAAAAAGAAAATGACCTAAGTGTAACCCTTTTTCTTCCCCTCTTTCCTCCCTTTTCATTTCATGTTCTGTCAGAAGAGCACCACAATTACTTGCAGGACCGCAGAGAGACAGCTCAGTCCTCAGAGACAGGGCCATATTAACTCTGTCTTCAACACCTCTGAAAGGACTTCCTACTGGGTCGGCTCAGTACCTTCTGCTTGTCGTTCTCTAACAACTCAGACAAATATTAATACTTGGCAAATACATGCCCTGAATTGTGACAACAAAACAAATCTATGTATCAATTTCAGGAACAGTGATCCTGCTTGCCTTTCTCTTTTTGTATTTTAGAATAATTGTATAATTTGTAATCAATGCCCTAACCGTATAAAACTATCATCCCACTCACTATGTTTATTGATGTATTTAAGAGATCCGTTACCTTCGGTTTTCCTTTCAAAATAATGTCAAATGGGTCTCGTCCTCATTTCACATTTTCTGACAGCTGAATCTCAACAGCGACTTTAAAGAGTCATTCACAGCCACAGGAGGGCATTAGTCCACTGCTCTCCATCCTCATCCTCCATTGGAATACCAGTTCATGAAGTTGTGAACAAGGCGTAATGGGAAATTGAGCTCAGCTGACCTCACTTTACCACTTTTGTGGAGTTACTATTGTACAATAATGTGATGAGTGTGTTTGTGTGTTTAATACACTACCTTCCTCTCTGGCCAGTTGTACTTGGCAAAGATGGCATCATATGTGTCCACTGCCCCATCGGTCACCAACATAATGGCCTGGCTACATTCACTACCCCTCCCAGTCTCGTTGAACTGGAGACAGAGAGAGGGAGAGGGACGTTAATGTAGTTGAACAACAACAACAACAACAAATAGATCCCCTCCATTTCGTAATAAAAACATTTCATGTACTCACTTCCCATTAGAGAATGTAATGTATTTACATGACTTACCTTCACATCATGGAAGCTAATTGTGTTATAAACGCTAATGGAATAACAATAACATGTCTTATATGCACACAAGCTACGAGGACATCTACCTGAAGAGTACATTACCTCACAAAATTGCCGTGAACAAAATGGAGACATTTGTTGTAGTATATAATTAAACAGATACATGTTTTTGAAATATGAGCATTTAGAATGGGAAGGTGCATTTTTGTGTGTTTTTTGCATGTGTTACTTACTTGTTCATAATGAGGAGATGTCAAGCCAGTAACTTGAGTCATCAAGTGTCTTGTTTACTTGGTTTTTGCATGATTCTGTTGAGCTGCTTGCTATTAATTACAGCGCGCTAATTAATTTTGTGCATGACACTGTTTCTTTTCTGTGTGTATATGCGTGTGCATGAGAGTGTGTCTACGCGTGTGTGTCAGGAGGGTTGATCATGCATGAGTGTATTACTTACATCACCGAGAAGATTGAAGGCTTCAGTCAGAGCTATGTCTAACATGCCAATGCCTTGAGCAAACAGCTTGTCGAGGTGCTCCCGAAAATGCTGGGAAAAGAAAGTTTGGGAAAAAAAACATTATGATCATGGTGACAAGAAGACAGAACAAGAGTGAAAAAACACAGAGGGAGAAAAAAAATTGAGGTCATTATTGATTTTTGGAAAGAAAAAAAGAGAGAGACATAACGGGATAGTGCTCATAACACTGAGCTTGGTTTACCGTCATTTGCGTGTGAACAGACATTGCACCAATGGTCTAATGGGCTCTTTAGCTGAACCCTGAACCGCTTTTTGTGGCAAACTGCAACATTATCATGGAGTGAAATTTCACATATTGCCAGAAAGAACCAAAATGACCTGTTTTTCCTCCACCTCCTATTAGCTGATGACCGTTCAGTCTTGTGCGTTTGAAAGTGTGTGCATCGGTGTGCCTGTTCTTTGGCAATTAATGATGAGTTTAATGTTGTGAGCAACCTAACAGGTCTCATGCGCATGTCTCATTATTTGCAACAGCCTGGAGGCAAAACCCACGCACACACACATACAGATAGACACAGCACATTTTCAAATTTAATCTATTCATAGCTGTTTAGATCCAATTGTTGGCATTTTGAATATTTCCTGTTGAATCTGGCTCCAGCTACCTGCAAAAAAACATTTCCACCTATGGAGGTCAGCAACCCTCCGTCACACTTCTACAGTATATTATCAATGTCAAACGAGGTATCACATACAAAATATAACAATTTTAGGGTCTGGGAACACCCAAGATCTACACCACACCTAAATCATCATCTTCCAAGCGTCTTATTTTTCTACACCTTTCCTTTCACTCACTCTACATTCATCTCCTCCAGTCCTCTGCTCCTCTCTGATGGGAGGAGAAAAGCCTCTCAACACACAGTGGGGGGCCCAAGCAGCATACGGCCATATTAGAGCCTGCTCACTTGGGAGCACACACACACACACATAGACGTGTGCACCAGCAACACACAAATACATAAGTGCACAAAAACAACCTCCAGCGTCCCCGACAATAGCCCCATATGGCAAAAAGACACAACCTTTCCATTGATGTGGATAAAAAGGTAAATCATTTCTGACAAAGGCTGTACCCTGGAGCATGGCACATTTTACCTACCATGTGAGTGTGTATGTATGCGAGTTAAGACTGAAGTGACTTGTCTCACCACATTGGGGTACGTTCAATCCCTGGTGCAGCAGTGTACTTAAGTTGGCAAATTCAGAAAGTGTGTTTGTGTGTGTGTGTGTGTGTGTGTGTGTGTGTGTGTGTGTGTGTGTGTGTGTGATGCTGAATGTGCCCAAGCTTTTGTGCTGCTCCACAAGGCTCTGAAATGTATATTGGACATCGAACCCTTCAATGCTTCAGACACCTTTCACACTCAACAATGATCACAGCAGTCAGCTTAACGAAGCCTGGCAACAGGGACATAAATGAATGAACAAAATGTCTGTAATTGCAGCTTGTTGAAGCCTAAGGTTTTGATTTTTATGGCAAGTTATTCATCTCAACATGGGTGCAGGTGCAATTCTAATAAATGTATGAAAGAAAAGAAGAAGAAAAAAAAGAGTTGTTCTGCTGAGAAACAATAGTGAGCACTGTGTGGTGATATGAGTAGGATAGATAATCAACAGACTAATAAAGTGAAGTCAGATTCAAGCCCCATTCAACAACGTCCTGCCCATTAAGACTGGATATGGAAATGTACAGGTTAAAAGACGTCTAGGTTAAAAGACGTCTAGATTAAGACTGCGCTAATTTAGTTGCAAAGTAAGTTAAGTTTGGACGTGTCAGCTCAAAATATTCTCATTGAAATACTGCTAAATCAATGGTTATACCTATGGTGTTGTCTTTAAAACATGTTTTAACCAGATTCAGGCTCTTCCAACCCAGACTTTGTTGTCTGGGTCTGTTTGAGCTGTAAATTAACCATTCATTCTTCTTGGGTGTGCTGCCTTTCGTTCTACTTTATTTAGTTAGTTACTGCATCTTTGATATAACTGGAGCAAACTTCTTCAGCTGCTCTGAGTTTAAGCCCAACAACTGTTCAAAAGAGATAATGTTGAAAATCATCATCGTGTTTACCTTGAAGGCTTTAGAAATTGGCCTGGAACTACTGCACATGTGAGCAATAATAAGACAGGACGGATTTGGCTTCTTCAGGTGTTGGTAAAAACTCAAATTAGACAAATAACTACTCATGTTAATATAGCCAGATGAATGTGTGTCCCATGGAAGCTTGACAACAGGTATTTATGAACCAGTTGAAGTTTGGGTATGAAATAACAGATTTTGGGAAGACAGATGAGTAAGTTTAAGTCTCCAGTGTGACAGTCACTTCCTGCCCCCAGCTGAAGTAAAAGACATTAGCTTTATCTACTTGTACAGACTGCATTCCCCTCTTAGCTGGCTGACTCACACTACATTAAACTACCATCTGGAGTTAAACACATAATGCTAATCCATATGCATAAGTATACACTTACTTAGAAAGAAACAGAAATCAACTCCAGCAGGCACACACGCACAGATATGAACCATATAATTCTACAGGACTTGCATGTGGTCCATGGAAAGTAGTCCATGTACAGCTGCTTCCCAATGGTTAGGTCCTGACTAGAGTTAATAGAGGTCATTACATGTAATTGCATTTTGAAATTGAATTTTGAAATTGAATTTTAAGGATTAAAGACACAATTTTGTAGGCAACAGGGAGGAGCAGCGACTCAGAAAAGAAGAAAGGAATCACGCCACAGTAATTGCAAGGATTCTCATGTGCCATCTTGATGAAAATGTCCTGTACGAACAGCTTAATCAGTGTACATACACATGAACGCAGATATACAGACATTACCCAAACATAATGTTGATAAACCTCCCTGCCTCAGGAAAAGTCAAACCATAATTAAAAGAGTACTCCAATGTAATATTGCACTCCTGTCGGGGAAACGTTTTAAAAATCAATACAGCAGAACTGGAAATGTCTTATTTTCTATTTCATGGATACCTCAAACTTGTATAAACATTGCGCCTCCATTACCCACAATGCACAATTTGGTCAGAAAATCAGGTGTGCTATGCTAGCAGCAGCTAGCCTCAAGCAAAGATGAGGAGAGGGCTCCAGAGGTCTGGTGACCCCAGTTCACAGAGAGTTTTTTATCCACAAGGAGGCTGAATAACAGGTCACACACACCCTAACTTACACACATGCTCAATGTAGATAGATTGAACACTATGATTAGATACCATACACAAGGTACAGTATGTCAGTGACATCTTTTTATATTAATGTGCATTGTGTGTAATATACAAGAAATCATCAATGATTTTTATTTGATAGGAGAAAACAAAAGACAAGCAAAGAGAGACTCACATCTTTGTTGGTGACATCAGCTTGGACCAGAGTTCCATTTAGGCAGGGCTCCACATAATGCAATTCCTCATTGTACTAAAAGAATACAAAAGGAATAATCAATCGTTTTTGTCACTTTAAATGTGCTGTCTATACAGAAATGTTTGATCTAATTTTTCAAAATGTGAAGATGTTAGAAACTTTACTCATCTTGATGAAAAGCACACACACATGCACACACTGTACAGTGCACAATGTACCCAGTGCCTGCCATTCTGTGATAAAAAAATCATCATTTAATGCATGAGTATGAATTAGACTTCAAAGTTCAAGAAAGAGGATGGAATTGCGTTCCTTCACAGCCAGCATTCTGCCATAATGTGTGTGTGGGCATATGCATGTGTGTGTGACTGTCTTTGTGTGTATGTATACACTGTAGCATGAAACAAATTCTCACCACACAAGTAAGACTTTGCTCTCATTGCAGATACTTAAGACAAAACGTATACTAACTGTTACACAACTGTGTGTCTTCTATGGGAGAAATCCCTTCATGTGTATAGAAGGAAACAAGGGAAAAATAGCACAAATAAAAAGAAGAAAGAAGAAACAGATTCAAAATGACGGATCCTTTTAAAGAGTTTCGGAAAAACAATATGTTTCTGCCTGATTGTCTAAATCCTCTTTTGCTTTATTTTTCAAAAGAATAATTTTCAAAATAACATGATTAGGATAACGAATGATAATGAAGACTTTGTTCTGAGTAGAAAGAGAATGGAGGCTGGCAAATTGACTAGCTACGTTTTGATGTGAAATAGCATCAGACACACATGTGCAAGTGCATGGCCACGCACGCACACACGATAACACAATGCGATAAACAATAGCTTGGGTGCCTGAGGCGGGATTCAATCACAACTGTCTCCTTTGCAATTCAGATCTCCATTCAGCTGACTGCTAATTGGTTGTGAGCGTGACAGGAAAGAAAGCTGATTTGTTCCAGGATTTCCTATGATCTGAGGAGGAGAGAATGTGGGCCTGTGTGTTGGTGTGTGCGTCGATAAAAAACAGAGGTTAAGCAGTTTACCCCCCCATCAGCTGTGTGCACATCTGTATGGACTTACGGCGATGATGTTAAAAAAGTCATCGTCTCCAAGAGTGTCCAGTATGGAGGATACCGTCTGCCTGGCGATGGTCAGCCTGAGGCCTTTCATACTCCCACTGACATCCACCAGGATGACCACATCCTTGGGAGAGGTGGCAGCCTGGATGTACCACTTCCGGTTACGACAGTCAAAAGCTATGACCCCGTGTTCATCCGGCTTCCACTTGATCCCTTGAAGAGACAGTGTCAGCATCACAAGTGAAAAAAATAAACGACAAACTGAAAGTGCTGGAGTTGCATAATTTGTACCAAAGAAAAACAAACTGTTACCTTGGCTGAAAGAGAAAAAAGGTGGCCTGAGAAAGCGTTCTTTGAGCCCTTAAAGGCTTTCCGCTAACGCACTTTTTCCGTCACAATAGATTTTTTCTAAAACATTAAACATCTCTTTTTTCAAAACTACCTCCGCACCTACAGTAAAATACATATTTTTTCACTTACTTCTAGTGGTAGTTGGCCATGCAGTTAGAGATTAGAGATTTCTGCTGCCACCTCAATAGAATTGAGGAGAATGTAGTGCCCAGAGCATCGGAAAATTACACTGAAATATTCAACAGAAGCATCTCGTTGTAGAAAATCTTCCCATGTCAAATTTACATTAAATAACCCACAAAACGCGCTGTTTTCACAGAGGCCATTTCGTTCTAAATTTGGTGAACTTTAGGAATAGAATAGAATGGATTTAGAGTCTTCATGCAGCAGTGACTTTGGAGGCCTCCAGGTCAGAAAACTCACAATGGACCGTGAAGGTTGCCTTTTGATAGCCAGAGCTGCACAGAATATATAATATATAATTAAAAACACTTGTATGCCGACTCAAGAGGTCAAAAGATAACAAATAAGAAAGGGAGGAATCATTACCACTGATTTTCCCATATTATGTGCCTCATAGAATATTATTATATTCACTAATTTCCATTCAATAGGCGACTTCTCATTATTATGCTATTGCTGGTCATATTTATTCCACTTCACCTGAAAATGTTAATTTTTCAGCCACTCTCTAATCTTTACAAACTCTCTCACCTGTCTCTCTTTACCCCCCGCTCTCTTCTTCTCTCTACTCTCCCCCTCTCCCTCTCTCTCACCCCGCAAGCCTCCAGTCTCTAGCTGTCAGTCAATGAAGCTCCCCATACACCCCCCGTTCTGCTTTAGGGAGACAGCGACTTAATTACAAACACACACACATAAACACACAGCCACTACCACAACGCCGCTACCCCCTCACAAACAAACACACACTTACCTGGGTACTGCCTGAAAAAGCCTTTGGCACTGCCAAAATACTGCCATATGAGGGATGGGTCTCTCTCAAAGTTATCCACAAATACTTTATTCAAGGCCTCAGACCAGTAGACTCCGTTAACGATTGCAGAGTCTAAGAAGGAAAGGGAATAAAGAAGGAGAGACAACGCGTTGAGAGGAAAGAAACAGAAGCATCTGAGTAAAAAGATAAACGTGGTGTTACACCCCAGGAGGTTGGGACAGGTATTCCCTAGTGCCTGCTCAACCACTCATAATACATTGCACCTCCACAGATCACTATCAGGGCCTATTCATTACAAAGGGATACAGGGAAAGTGTTTGCTGTAAAACAGGGTGAAAAGATGAGAGAAGAGAAAAAGAATTACAGTGATAAAAGAGAACAGGAACAGGAGAGACGGTCGGCTATTCTGCCCGACAAAGACAAAATGCGGTAACCACATGTTTGAGTAATAATTGAGTTAAGAGCTGAATCTGACTTTGTGACAGCTGTGAATATAAAATATCATGCAATAGAAATGTATACTTTAAGTGAAAACTGCATTCTGGCTTTGCATTTACTGCTCAGACTACAACAACTGCACTGTGGCTTAGTAATATCTTTTACACCCACCATTGCTCCTAAAGTACTCTTTGCCAGTGGTAGCTGGCCAACTAGACAGCTAAAGCAAAAGAGTTGCATCAAATAAAAGCCGTTGATTTTTTTCTTAGCTGTTGTCTACAAATGTCCAAAAAATATCCATTTTGATGAAGTGCAATTCAGTTTATTTTTCCCACATAACTTGATGAGAGAGCAGCTAAATCCAATCATGATGAAAAAAAAAAGATAACTCCTGCTAAAGTTAACTAGCTCAGCAGGTCTTAATAGCTGCCATTTGAGCTTATGACTCCAGTGACTCATGTGCATCTACACAATATGTGCTGCAATAGCTCTTGCTTATAATTCGAACCAAACTGATTGTGATGCATTGTGGGGCATATCCAATCATTGAAATTTATCTCATTTTACAGGCTGCAAGAGTCAAGAATGTAACTGGTCTGCGATCAGGCAGCCAAACTTATTGCAGCTGCTTACAACTACAACTTTGATTAGTTCAAAAGTGGAGCGGGGAAGATGGAAGCAGAAATGGACGAGCAGACAGACAGACACAATCATACAGTAAGGCACACACACAAAAGCCTTTAGAGAGAGATAAAAAAGAAAGCCGGGAAGGCAGATGGAAAGGCAGGCAGAAAATTACTGAGAGACAGTCAGACAGACATGTACCTAATGGACAGAGAGAGAGAGGCAAGCAGATAACAGATTTCCCATCATCTCCTATGCTGGCAACATTGTTCTGCTGTCAACAGTCATGCCAATAAGCCATGATTGAATTAGTCCACTGGAAGCTAGGACGCTAAAGCCCTCTCTCGATAGTAAACACCCGTCCACCTCTGTGGAGTGGAGCGGAGAGGAGGCTGGATTTGATCCAGGCACCATTTACACAACAATACAGTCACTTCTGGTGCAGTTTGAGTGTCTATTACAATCTGAACTTGTCATGATGAGGGAGAGTATGGGCTCTACTTTCTCCCTAAGCATTCATTTAAATTCATCTCAACTAATGCTTTCCTCAATTCAATCTGATCAAAGCAGCTCCCAGAATTTTGTATAATCAAATGTTCACTTGTACTCAAGATTGAAAAGGAGAACTGTGTGGGTTACCCACTACACCAGTCAGAGTGATCTGAGATGAAATCAACTTCACTTTAATAGGTTACTTATGATGATTAGGGATGAGGGTATTAATAAGTGGAGCGAGGAAGTAGGATTGGGTGGTATCGAGGTATTACAGTTCACCAGGGTATTAAGAAAGCTTGAAGGTCTGTCAAAAATACAGACCCTCCTTATTCTATTACACTGATACAGAGATACTCAATTAATGTGATTAGGTTGTGTGCTACATGTGTGAAAGGGCAACGCTGGACAATGTCCGGACCTGATTCATATGAAAAACGGCTTTAGACACTTAGCATTGTAGGCTAGACAATGCTGTACATGTTACAATGGCTTGTGTCACCAGCAGCTCTTCTTTTATGTTTTTTTTTTTTACACAACTACCGTCACGTTCCGTATACCTCAGTAAAATGTCAGAATGCAAAAAAAAAAGCCTAAGAGGAAGCATGAGTAGAACAGAAGAGAAGTGAATGTGAACCCTTCTCCATCTCAGAGAGTCTAAAGGTAAGTGCATGGACATTAGAGTGCATCGACCTGCTGCAAATGTGCACATGGCTTCACTGCGTACATGGTACATTTTCCTGTCATGTAGCCTCATAAAGTATGATGGTGTGGGTTGTGTTTTGGTTGGAAGTGAGTTTGGAAGATGGATGTTTGATGTGGTGTGTTTCTCATGCGATTAATCTCAGCGGGCATGCAGCTCTCTGCTATCATGGACTTAAACTCCAATTCATCACCTTTCCCACCAAACTATTTATGACCTGCATAGGCTATACAGCCAGATCGTCAGCAGCATAAAAAACAGGTTCAGACGAGAGCAACTAGCTAGTGGGTTTCAGAAACAAAGACGTTATTAAACAAAGATTAGAGCAGCATAAGAGAATGCAGCTTTTCTTCATACCCGTGAGAACCTTGCTCAAATTTGGCAACAATGCAGCATCCTCTGGCAACTGCACTGATCAATCTGACACATTCAAGCACAGATTACAGTTTGATTACTTCGTAAAACAATAATAGCTCCACTAATCGGAAATCCTTTTCCCATGTCAAGCGTCTCAGTCTGTTTTTGCAGAACTGTGATACTTTGCCCACCAACGAGCTCCCTGCAGTCCCAGCCAACACATCCATGTTATCACTACCGGTGAACAAAGCCTGCAGATCTAAAATTATTATTAAAGCTCTGTGTGTGTGTGTGTGTGTGTGTGTGTGTGTGTGTGTGTGTGTGTGTGTGTGTGTGTGTGCGTGCGCACACGCGCAATTCTACTCATTTGCCTGTGAATCAAATCAAAATTACTCTTCCTCTCCTTGTGTCGGCCTGTCAGCCTCACTCTCCTAGCCCTTTCATTCAATTTCTTTCCATTTCATTCACTCGCCTCCTGTCACTCTCACTTGCTTTTTCTCTTTTTCCCACCTAGCTGTAATTAATCTGTTGCTCAGACCTTCCATCAGTCTGACTTAACCTACTTTCTTTCTCATTTGTTCTATCCCTCATTTCCTCTCTCCCTTTCTGTCGTTCTCTCTTTATAATATATATATATATATATATATATATATATATATATATATATATATATATATATATATATATATATGCACATACATCATTTCTTTGCCTCTGGTAGCTGGGTTAAGTCGACATGACATTCACTCTGTCCACTGAGCATTGCACAAGGCCATGACTTTATGGGTTGGTAAATTAGCCGAACGTCTGATTATTTAGCTTCTAATTAAGTCAGTGTGTGGTAGGGATGATCCAAAGAGTTACAGTTAATGAACTCAAATCCTCCTCCAGTCACAGGCGTCCATCCACGTGCAGCAAAAAAATATGTTCCTGAAAGGCTAAGATGTACATGATATTTTATGGTGATGATTAACGTGTTTTGGACATCTCGATCATGAAGTGGAGGTACTGAACATACCTTTGTTATACATGTTGGTGGGCACCTGGACCACGCTGAGACTGAGGTTGACTGACAGGTTGTTAAAGTGGTCATTGGGTTGCAGGATGAATTCTCCTCCCAGCTCTACGCTGTTCCCTTCCTCGTCCACCTCATTGATCAACACCGCATTGAAGTATTCATACTGGAGATGAGAAGAGAGACAAAGAGGAAGAGAGACAGTTATGACATTTCAGATACAATTGACTCCTAAATACTGAAGTTTACTGAATATTTCATTTAGAATTATGTATCTTACATTCAATATGTCCTACTTGCTGAGTCATGTTATCACTGCATAGAATGGCTGGGTCACTAAAGTGCTGACTCAGAGAGTAATTTGCGTACTGAGGTAACCTGAAACCCTGGATCATCCCAGACGTGCATGATGTTACAGCGGAAAGCTGCTGAGTTGACAGATCTCTCCTCAGCTTGTACACTCCCTTCCTAGCCAGATGCTGCATGTGGTGCTCTGCCTCCACTGTATTTTTAGTACTGCGCATACTGTGGAGACTATTAATAAATCATAGAGCATGATAAATATAGAGCTCATGGCTCCCTGCATCCTTAAGGCTCTGAAGTCTGAGGTACCACACAGGGGCAAAGCCTGCCAAAGCTATAGCCGATGCAGAACAAAAGACAACAAAGAGATAAAGATCCTGAAGCGATTTTAAAGAACATTTGACATTTTAGAATAAAACCCTAAACGTATACATATTTTTGTACGTTTATTTGTTTTTTAAATTTCACCTTGATGACATCTGGGATCTGAACCAGGTCTCAATGCACTTCACTGAAATTTGCATTAAACTGATCATTAATAAGGGCTCCACAGTGGTGTAGTAGCAAGAACTGTCGCCTCACAGCAAGAGGGGGAAAGTGAGCGTGAATGGTCGTCTGTCATACGTGTCAGTGCTGCAATAATCTGGCCAGGGTGTACCCTGCCTTCGCCCAATGTCTGCTGGGATCGGCTCCAGCCCTGAAAAGGATAAGCAGGTTATAGATAATGGATGGATGGATGGATGATCATGAATACATAATTATTATCTTCGACAAAACTTCGCTTATGTAGGTGGTTAGGATAACAAGTGAACAACCTTTCTTATATAAATATGTTTTACTGTTCTTACTGTCAGCAGCAATGGCAGCAGCAGCGGTTCCATCCATTGTCCAGGTGAATGGTGGTGATTACATGGCTTAAGGCCACATTGATTTCTCTTGTAATGACCAAGAGAATAGGATTTTCTGAGGAAAATGAATTGGCATTCTCAAGAGTTCAACACAAAGCCTCAGTACATGTGTTATCATTCAGAGAGGGACAGACACTCTCTGTACTTGATTTTTTAGAGACTGACAAGACCGCAGGTCCAAGTAGTTTTGGGGCAGAGAAAACAGTATAGAGCACACATTATAAAGTCACTACACCTCATCTTTCCATCACCAAATCCTGACAGAAGCCCTTAAACATATTGTATTATATTGTCACTTCGGTGGACTCTTTCCTCTGTATGACAGAAGTAACCCTCCCTATCACCCTTCAGTTTTCTAGCACCAGTAACCTTCACTTTGGCAAAATCTTTCCAGCTCCTCCTGAGGAACACCATCATCGCCTCTGCCCGGTGCAAAACCCAGATAAAGCCATCAAATAGGCAGAACAGAGCCTATCATTGTAATTAATCAGGCCTGATTAGGCTTATTAGCCTTTTATCAAGGGGAACACTGCCATTTCAAGGTGAGGGAGCACAGTGTTGCATATTTCTGCCTATATTTTCCCTCCTTCTTCTTCTTCTCCTCCTCCTTCTGTTTCACTTGCCTCTTTCCACTCCTCTCAACTTGAAATACAGCATGATTTCAAAAGCCGTTTGTGAGTGATGAGTGACAAAACAAAACAAAATACTCATTCTAAAAATGAGCAGGTTGGGAAAGGCCAAAGAGTACAGAGTCATAGTGAGACTCAATAGACAAACACAAAAAGTGCTTTGCTGTGTTGATTTACAGAACCATGTCTTTTTAAGGAAAGACAATTATCAAACAAGGATGTGAGAGCGAAATTTTATAATTTCTTCAAAATGTCTAGTTATAATTTGAGAGGTCCGCTCTTACAGTGGAATTTCTCGTAAGTAAGCTAGTAAGGATTTATATTAAGAAGGAAAAGTTAAAGTGCTTTACAATAAGCCATGAAATTAAATTTACAGAGCAAAAAACATCAACACAAAAACAAGACATCAGTTTAAAAAAGCTTTTACTATCTCTATAGTCTTTAACTACACAATTTGCAAGTGAACAGAATGAGAGGAAGTCATTGAAAAAGAGAAGAGACAAAGACAGGAGACACAAGAGGAAGAGGAGAGAGGAGAAGAAAGGACAAAAGATAGATAATAGGCATAGCACTGGACAGAAAGATAGAATACGATGGGAAAAGACAAGACAAGACAGACAAGGACGATATGATACAATAGGATAGGATATAATACAATAAGGCAAAAAGACAGAAAAGGAAACGATAGGACAGGATAGGACTGGACAAAAGGAAAGGACAGAAAAGGACACCAAGAGGCTAGAAAAGGGGGTCAAACGGCTGCATATGTGACATATCTGGATACTTAAAAGCAGCTTTAGTCACATTTTTATACCAACAATGGATCACAAGAAACTGCTTGTGTGTGAGAAGATTATGCTCATAGTGATGCACAGATAATCATCACCCTACTCTGCAGTTCTCCTCAGAGTATTATAGCTTCTTTTAGCTAGTTTTCTGGCCTGCAACCTCACTGTTCTGGTTCATTCTCACTGCTCTCAAGGCATAGTTTTGGAAGTTGTCTTGAAAGAAACGGCTCCACTGTAAGCTACTTGTCGAGCATCAAACGGCAAACAGACAAAGTTAATAAATGGCTGGTGAACATATTGGAGTATTTATCATCTGAGGATACAAATATTTCCCTCAAGAGTTAATGGAGACCAAAAACAGAGCTTAAAGAAGAGTGAGTATTAGACTCGACCCCAAATGAACGTTGCTCTGTATCATCTGAATGGGTAAATAGGCAACTGCTTGCTAATAACTTTGCCATATCAACTTTAAAGGGGATAACATTCCGTGTTTGTGTTCAAATCTTATTAGATCAAGCAAGCACCTTGAACTGTGATCAAAAAAGTGAGAGTGTCTCGTGACTTAGAATCTGGTGAGGTTGCAGGAACGGCGACCTTCAGGCAGTGGGAAACTCTGGCACTGTTCCTCAATGCAGAGAATTGCTTATGTGTCCTATTCACTGGTGTTTAGCTTCCTCTGCACCTGACCTCCCTACTGCTGGCAACTGTATCTTTATTCCCTGCCAAAGAAGGCCACAGCGTCCAGAGCCAGCCATAATTACACTTGATTATTACCTTCACAACTTCTCAAGGTCTCTCTCAGTATGTTGTTCGCCAGTATAAAGATATCCACACAAAACATGCAAAGAATACACAAATGACAATCATGCAAATTTGACAGAATCAGCACCTTCAACTGAAAGCAGTGGTGGAAAGTAACTAAGTGCATATACTTAACTATTGTACTTAAACATTAAGGTATTTGTACTTTATTTGAGTATTTCCATTTTATTCTACTTTGTACTTCTACTCTACGTACATGTTGGAAGCCAATGGACCTACTTTACTTTACACCACAAAATTCATTTGACAGCTACTTTGCAAATTCAGATAATTAATAAAAAACATAAATCAAATGATAATTGATGTGCTTTTATAGAGTAAACTACCCAGCAGCATATAAAGTTGCTGAAATTGGCCCCACCTTTAACAGCTGCAACATTAAAGTGCTGTACACACTAACACATCAATAATTCAATTCTAATGATATACATTTTTTTCTTACATTGACCATTCTGCATAATGAGCACTTTTACTTTTGTTGCTTTAAGTATATTTTGATGCTAATACTTATGTACCTTTACTGAAGTAGTATTTTGAATCCAGGACTTACATAGTGTATTTCTACACTTTGGTATTGTTAACTTTATTTATGGTATTGGTCTACCAGTACTTCTTCCATCTCTGCCCTTTAGTACTTCTTACCTATGTAATTGCTAAATTGGTTTTAATATTTTATTCATTCTTCATTTCTTTGGCAAATTTTGAAAAACACAAACAACCTCCCTGTAAACGGTGTAACGAGTGAAATGGAGCTACAGGGAGCTGTAGAACATTTTTTTCATGAGTCATGAGTCAGAATATGTCAGACTTGCTTGTTGGAAACAGAATAACTTCCAGTGCAGAGGGACAAATTATTCTCAATTTGACCTCAACCTAACAGAGTTAGTGAAAATTAGGATACTTAAAAATTGGTTTGTACAAGATGTACACGCACAGACTACGACACACACACACACACACACACACACACACACACGGTAAACAGAGGCAGAGCCAACTGCACCTGCAGCAGACAAGGCCCCATTGCGTCTTCACTCTGTTCTCTTTCTGCCATTGTCTTATTAGTACCTGTTCTATCATTCTCCCTCTCTCTTCCTCTGTCTCACCCTCCCAATGTGATTTATCCCTTTCCTTTTCTGGCTCAACCTGTTTCCTTCTACCTATTGTTTTACTGGCTGTATGCAATCCTCATCAAGCTCCTCACCACCCTCTGTCTCATCCAGGGATTCAACACTGATGTGCTCTCTCATGCAAACAGCTCTCATTAGCACGGTTTGACTACGATCAGCTCTGAGACCATTGTTGCAATTGCTTGGTTGTCTCTGTCTAGTCAACCCTTTATATGTGTTTGTGTCTTCCATCTTGCTGGCTTTGCTCCATCTTTCGTCTCTGTCTGTACGATGGATGGAACAGGAAAACGAGACAAACCTCAATTCCTAAATAAAAGCAATTTCCAACAATGGTTGCTTTTTTCTTTGTTCAAATGCAGACAGTAGAATGGCTCCAAAGTTAATTTGTAAAACATGTTAAAAACAAACAAACATGCATTTGTGCACATTGTTGTGTATGTACACACACACACACACATATACACACACAGAACCAAGTTTTATAATGGCAGTGATTGTCTCAAGATCCAAGACAGAATATAACAGCTAATAATGACTCGAATCAGAGAAACAATTTAGGATGTACAGAAGTTCTGGCTCTATACCCAAAGTACGTGTCTGAAAAGACAGTGAGAGAAAAGTCAAAGACAAGAGGAAACGCCACGAGAGCTGTTAAAAGTATAGAGAATATCAAGTCAAGTAAAAAAATAAAACAAACAACTGTTAATGAGTTTGCTAATAGACTTATTTAAATTCACAGCATGTGGCCCTTAATTTTGATTACAACTGCACCCATCAGCTTTTGAGTTTCAATAGTGTGGGAGTGAGTGTGGGTGTGTGAATGGTGGCAGGGGCAAACCATAGTGTGTATATGTGTGTGTGTGTTAGCATCTGTGTGTGCTCCCCTGAGGCTCTTTGTACAGAATGTGTGACATTGTGTGTGTGTGTGTGTGTGTGTGTGTGTGTGTGTGTGTGTGTGTGTCCAAGTGTGGGTGTATGTGTTGAGTAAGTCAATTATGCCATTCCAGCATTGCAGTGAAGGAGTGCCCAGTGCCACTAATGCAGTCCCTGATCCTGGTGTTAACAACCTGATCTTTAACGTTGCAGTGCATTACAGTACGCTGAGAGATCGCACATGTACCATCAGCACCCACTCACTCATTCAGCGCGGTAGAGACAGAGCGGGAGAGGATGAGGATGGGTTACTGGAGGTAAACAGTGGAGCATATTTCAGTTCTACTTCAAAACATAAGCCTAAAGGATGGATAGATTTAAGGTGTTATATCTACCATTTTAACATCAAAATGTCACTGCTGCATTAGCGCAATACAACAATTGATCATAAATTGTAATTACATCATTATCATATAATTTAATGTTTTCAAAATACATACATTTTTGTAATTTTTATGTCTAAGCAAGTGAGAGCAAAAATATGTAATACATATTAATTCAGTCATTAAATGGAGTATCAAAAAACCTGAATTTAGTAACACAAGACTAGTAACACGGTTCTTTTACTTTTTTAGAGATTTTCAATTATCTAATACTTCAGGAATCTGATACTCACAAAGTTACTGTAACAGTGTAATCTCCTTTTTTAATCACTTTAATGTATTTTAAAAATGTCTCTTAGCTTGATCAGGTTTTCCACTACTTTTGTATGTTTTCTTTATTACCTTCTTTTAAATTCATTCTAGCTATTTCTTTTATGTAAAGCACTTTTGATGTTTTTAAAAAAAACAATATACCTTATGTTAATATATGTTGATTACATTCAATTGTAAGCAAAACACTTTGAAACAGCCACAGTAGGAAGTATGCTTACATAAAAAAAACCCTGCTTCAGTTCCTCTGTGGATATGCATTTCACTGTTTTTAACAAAATCATAATGTGTTTGTGTGTGCTGAGTGAGACTTGTGTAAGAGGGTATAACAGTGAAACACACACTTAATGTTTGATTTTAAATACTGCTATTTACCTGCAATCATTGAGTTGAGTGGCTATTGTTGATTTCAAGCTGGTGCACAATGTCAATGCGCAGTTATATTAAAGCTAGGTTAGGAAGTTTATATTAGAAACATTTTTTTGTTACATTTGTTAAAGTTCTCTTTACATCCTGACAATAATCAATAAATCAAGTGCCCTGACAAAAAAAGAATTGAATCTGTTATCTGTGTCTCTCGCAGGACTGTTATATGCCATTCCAAGGCCTTAGTTATAAAGACAAAAATTGTGGTCGTCAGTCACAATAATATGAAAAAGACACACGCACTGCATTGAAAGCGTAAGGGCAGTGAGCAAGTGTCCCGTTTGCCTTACAGAGGAGCAGCTATACAGCTAAGCATCCTATGTTCACCCAGTCATGCATATACAGTGTGTGACCCACATGCACACGAACAAATAAAAACACTCCTGTTGATTTTGATAAAGACTCTTGCTGCACAGTGAGTCAACAGCCTCAAGGGGAAGATAGAGAGAGCGAGGCAGAGAAGAGACCTCATGAGAAGTGTGGGGTTGACCGTGACGCTCCACCCTCTGGTGTTCACTTTTAACTCTCATCTCCACTTCGACTCTATTCACCCACCTCCCTACTCTCTCTCTCTTCACGGTTGGGGAATGGGGAGACACCCCTCCCAGAGTGTGGAAATGTGACTGGAAAACAACCAGCGGGCAGAGATACAGGTAATCAGGGAGTAAACAAGTCAGAAGATTGAGCAAATAACTTGGAGGAAAGGTCAAGTAAGGGTTCATATGCTGTGCTTAAAATCCTTCATGCATCTTAAACTTTGTGTCCACCCACATGACTAAAATCTACAGCAGCCAAGTGAGGCTATAATGCTCGTTATGCATCTAAAAAAATTCTGCAGAAGATTGTGCGAGTGTGAGGGAGTAAGGAAAAAATGTAATCAGTGGTATAAACTGTGATTAATGCAGAATTGTCTTTTGGATATTATAAGTAATACTTAATGCCTTGATTACTGAGAAACTGTAATTGTTGAAATAACCTTAAGAAGTATGTTGGTAAGAAACAAGTTAAATTCCATAAGCTCTATCCACCAGTGTTCTCTGTCCAAAGGGAATTAATAATGAATTTCATATCTTGGTACTTAACTCTTCAGAGCCTCTCTAGACTCAACACTGAACTGTGAAGAGAGACTAAAAGTCAGGTAAGTGATGTCAGGTAAGACAGAAATGACCTGCTCCTACCCGACCTGTCAGTTTTCTTCCCAATGCTTCTGTAAGTTATATATAAAATACTGTTAGCTCTGATTGTTATCTGTGCACCAGGTTGCTTCATAACTATTTGTAACTGTTTCATGTCCAGATTCAAATCTAATTGTCTGCTAGCACTAATTTTCTGGAGGTGTATTGGTAGTTGGGGTTTATTGCATGTCAGTCAATCCAAAAATAGCATAGTGAATGGTTAAAAGGTTCTTTATAGATACATTCTTGTTTTTTTCACCTTCCACCACCTTGCTACTGATTTGATTTTGTTCTGATCCTTGCTGCTTGAAACAAATTCTGTGATCTAGGCATTGGTGCAATAACATGATAAGCAAATGGGACAGTGTATGGGAATATGTTTCTTATTATCTCTCAGATACATAAAAGAGATCTTTCTTCTGAAACTGATTCTTTCAAAGAAGCTTTACGGAGGTGTGTCAACATCAATGTTTCTAGGTAGCACCTTATCTCTTTGTAGGGAACCTTTTTGAACCCTTTTCTCTAAGATTATAGACGAAGCTACCTTGAAATGCTGTGTGTCTGGAGTCGACGACCAGCATGTGTGACGTATTTGTGCATTATACGTTGGACAGTGAAGGCCAACTCTTGAATAAATTGCTTAAAAATCCCATCTTCACATCACTGGCCATGCATGCCACAGGACAGTGAGGATACCTGGATACGCAGACACACAAACTCAGGTCAAATATTTTTTCCCAGTAATAAGAAGAGCAAATTGGCAAATCAACAAGCATGTGGCCACCTCTCTGCACTCTATGGTAATACCCTAGACAGGGGAGTATGAGAACAAAAGAGAGGGAGAAAAAGATTAAGCATTTCTCTCCCAATGCTTGCTCCAGACTGGGGCTACATTTTTAGTCAACATCATTGGCAATTGGCTGTTTGTCTCCAACCTCCAAGGAAGGATTTCATTGGCTGCAGAGGGCATGGGAGACTGCTCTCTGCTTTCCTATTTACAGTACATGAGCAGTGCGGGTAAAAGAGCAAGGGAGGAAAATCGCAGCAGATTACCGTGCCAATTTCACATGGACGCAGAAGAGCTCTGGAAAGGATAGATAAGGAAATTCCTATCAAACCGCTGCCAGCCAAATATGTATCCAATAGCAAAAAAAAACACGCAAACATTTTATAATAAACCCCCCGAATAGTGATGGAGGAGGTTTCACCCTACAGCGTGGATGTGGTATTTTTAGCGCAGCTGGTGATAATTACCATCTATTCACCATGTTCTGCAGTAAAAGGCACTTTTTGAAATGCCACCATGAGAGCTGTACAGATACAGACAAACACACACAAACACCTACACAGGTGTACACATACAGCCCTCACAAAAATGTACATGCATATTCATATTCATGCATGACATGTAAATAGCACCAAAAACAGCCAAAGCAGTTTGTGATCGCAGCTAAAGAATGCTCAAACGTTTGATTTTATGCTCAAGCAGTTCAAACACAATTAGCAATGAAAAATAATGGGTGGGACATAATTTGCGAAGAGGTGCTGAAAAGCCAGCTTAACTAAGGATGAATAATAACACACACACACATATAGACTCAGATACAAAGAAACACACACGGTAACATGATGCTGAACGATTGCCAGGCAAAGACAATCAGTTATTATAACCACGATGGTCGAGCTGGTGAAGCAGGGATTAATTTGTGGCGGATGTTGGAACATGATGCAGAACCTCCCACATTTATTTGGCCAGGGACTATCAAGACCTTTCTATCCATTTTCTAGAAAATTTGATGCAAGGAGTTCTACCATTCCTTTATTTCCCATTGATGTTACTTATTAACCGCTTAAATCAGCAGAACTTTATCTGTCAGACCTTAATCACGGCGTAACAGCAGCACAGGTGGCCAAGATGAAGAGGGAGAGGATTTTGTAAAAAATGAAAAAGCTAAGCACATACGTATGTTTTTCCTACCAGTATGTGCTGATAATGACTGATTCAGGGGTTATGCGCAGTGGGACCGGTACAGTAATATGAAGAAGACAATAGTGAGGATGAGTTCATGATGCGGACAAGTGGTTTCTGAATATTTTGTCATATTATTATAAGGACTTACGGTTAAAAAAGTATGCATTTGAGCAGCGTGCTTAAATGAGTGTGGCTAATGAAAACCTGTACTAAGGTCCTCTGTCCACTATAAGGGCTCTGTGGTTATATGTTCCCTGACTTGTTTTGCTCTCTGTACTCAACCCACAAACTCTGAATTAGGAGTCTTCCTGGTTCAGAAATTAAGCTCTGTAATGAAGTAAGACTGCGTCACACAACAACTGCATCTGCCATTACATTAATCTCTGATTAGATTAGGTTCTATTACTGTGGTCACACACCATGCCAACAAGCATCTGGCCGGTACATGTAATTGTTATTATCATTTTTGTCCTCCTTCTCTTCCAACTTCCCTTCCCCACATTTTTTGGTATACTACATATATATATAAAACAGGTATTTTAAAATAATATCTTTTATGGAGATATTTTGGCTTGATAATGGCGTCCTTACTCTGTCTTAGGTATTGTGAGACCCTTCATTATACTATAGGCTCTCTATCAGCCATTATCAGCTCTGGAGCTGTGTCATTAAAGCTGAAACAAAGAGACACTCACTTCGCTGGGCTCATCTCATCTTCTCCGCCAAGTAATTACTGGCGTAAAGCACCGCTGTGAGCCCACACAATGTTACTGCCCCTGAAGCGGCATATGAAAACACAAACACACGGACAAATGTCCACAAATGACACACATGACAAACACAAGTACATATCTATGAAGGCAGTTTTGTTTACATGCAACAACATCAACAAACACACATATGTATACACAAATACACTCGACACTTTTACATTACACTTATATCTCACTTGTTTATAGTCCTGTTATCTGTTCGTTTGTGCACTTTATTTTATATTTTACTTTGTTTTATATTTCACTGTAAATTTTAATATGTTTCTACTTTTTGCACTGTGTTGATTGTTGTTGATTGTTTAATGTTATGCACCACCCGTCATGTCAAATTCCTTGTATGTGCAACATACCGTGGCAATAAATGGTTCTGATTCTGATGTGCAGACAAAGTAAGATGCATCAATCTATACAGTACACTCCCGTATAATATATGTACTGGGATCTATATATATTCATGTGCTCCACTTGCATGGGCAGTTGCAACAGGCAAAATCTCACAATTTACTTTTCACTGAGGAACCCATTGTTATATTGTAGTGTGTGTTAAGCTGAATGAGAGTCTGGAGTGAGTGGGTGATAGTCTACATACACTCTTCTCAGCCCAACAATAGCTGGAAATCTGCTAATAAACATATACAAAGTAATCTTGTGATAAAATGTAGCAATTTCCCTTACAGGCTGATCTCCTGGTGTAGCTGTTGCTTCAGCTGGTGATGTATACATGTTCCAGAATGGTGTTCAGACCCAGAGTGTACTTGTTGCAATCAGCAGTGTGTGTTTTTTTCAACAGGATTGTCAGACAGTAGAAAGAGAGGCAGACCTTTTGAAGAATAGCAAAATATATTATATTATATATTATATTTTTGTGTGACTATGTTGCATTACGGTCTATATTTTCTACTTACTTTTCTGTACCAAATTGTCTTGACAGAAGCACTTGCAGATCCGTATGAGCTTAAACTCTATGTTAGGAACATCAGCTTAATTTATTTCTTACATCAAACACCACAGCTACAGCAAATCTCAATAAATTATTATTGCATCAATGTGATGATGCGTTGTCTATAAGCCTGAAGCTTCTTTCTTTCATCATCTATTAATCTGTCAGTTATTTTTTGATTAGTTTATTGGAAATATTGTATCCTCACATTAGGAAAGCTGGAAACAGGATGTATGTTTGGAATTTTTGCTTAGAAAATTGGCTAAATAATTAATTGATTGTCCAAAAAATTGCTGATTAATTTTCAGTAGATTAACTGTTCGAGTTATCTATGTTAGATAATAAAAATAATGCACCATCCAAACAAAAAAAGGCACACATATGCCAAGTCTTGCTCCTCTTTAAAGCCTTTTTTAAGTGTTACAGTGTTTCCTTTAAAGTATGGAGGAGGAAATTAAAGAGAATGTGGAGAATCAAGATTACCAAAAATAAGAAGGAAAGGGGTACTATGAGAGGAACATTCACAACTGGACAGCAGTCAGTGGTTAAATTTAGTAATTGATCCATCTTTATGGCCCATGAAAGCAGAAAACCACAGGGCATTCTCTGTAATGTCTTAAAGAGCTGACAGAGTAAACATACTCAGCGCCACAGGCAGAAACACAGGCACACATAACACTCACGCCACAGACTAGTTTAGCAGCAAATGCTCCCAAGTCGGCTTAGCATCACATTTCCTTTTTAACACTCAAGTTTCTTCTGTTGCTCCTCCTACTTTAATAAACTCTGTTCTGAGATGTGCACGATGCGCAGCAAACTCAGGCAAAAATATTACGAGTGCACTGTCTCCCTCTCTCTGGTTCACACACACACGCGCACACACACACACACACACACACACACTCACACACACACACACACACACACACAGACACACAAACACTACAGAGCTGCACTCTAAAAATTAAAGCTGCTCAAATGGATTTGAGGCAGAACCATGAGAGCAGAGGCTGAGTTTGGGGGTGTGTATGCTGATATGATTAGAGAAATGCATTCGCCCAAGTCTGCAGAACTGAGGATGGAACTCCCAGGGAGTAGTTTAAAATTTAGCTGAGTTTTTGAGTAGGAAAATGACAGTGATATAATACCATAATAATTTGTGGTTTTACGTTTCAGACTCAATATGTGTGTCACTGAGTAAATTCTGTCAAAAACATGATGATTAATTGCTTCTCCTCTGACAAAATACATAAGATGCTTCCCAAATACAATTTAATCTTTAGTTATTATTATTATTATACATCTGTAGGTGCAATCATGATGCCTTAACTGAGCGGTACGGAGACTCAGGATTTGGATTACAATGCACCTAACATCATCTGATGGGGTAGAGTCCAGTCCAAGATGAACTGACAGACACATTTAAGCACCAGCACTGCATACTTTATCATATATCCCATTCAGTATATAGAGACAAATGAAATTCATGTTTAGGGGTTAATCTGTTTTTGGCACACACTGACAATGCACATCAAACTGATCATAAAAGCGTTGATCGCAGAGCGGTAACTGTGTGAGCTGTGTTAAACATTAAAGCGGGGGTTTCTTTGGGATCTGTGCAAAAAACATCCACCGCCTTCCAGTACTTTGTAAAATCCAGATGCTAATAGCAAATGCTACACGCTGAGCTAACAGGGAGGCTTCTTTCTTAGCATATCAAACACATTACTTTTGCGATTTGTGCAGTTTATGGCATGAAAAAAACCTCTTGATCTCCTCATGAGCTCTAAGTCACTGTGATTTGTTTTCTACCCCCTGCATGCGTGCACATCTCACTGATGACGTTTAGAAACCTGCCTGTTTAGTCTGTTTGCTAGAACTGGCTCAATATAATATCTCATTGTCTATGATTTTGTTCAGTTATCCACAAAATGTAAAAATCATTCAACAAGATGGACCCATAATTCCACAGTAAGTGATCACAAACAGATGTCGAAGAGTGGGGTGGATTTTTTCTTTGTTCAATTAAAAACACTTATGTGTATATAATGTTCTTTGTATGCATGTTTGTTTGCTCATGTGGGACTGTGAACACCAGACAGTGTGACTGTGGCAGACAGAGACATATGCTGACAAAATGATTATAGAGAGATGTGGAGAAACACACTTTTAAAAGAGAAAAGACTGTTAAGCCTAGTCAAGCGAAACAGACTGCAGAACAAGATTCCTAATGCCTTTTCTCTCTGCCTCTCCTCTGTTGTGTTTACAGGGGCCCTTGTCATTCGCTGAACCTTTTGTCTCACTGGGGTCCAATCACAGAAGCACTGGCCTCTGAAGGAGAAATTATTTTCTGCATGATTTAATTAATGAGCTTACAAGAACAGGGAATGAACATCTTGATTGTAATAATGTGTGTGTGTGTGTGTGTGTGTGTGTGTGTGTGTGTGTGTGTGTGTGTGTGTGTGTGTGTGTGTGGTCAGAATATACTGTAGCTCCATACACACATACCTGCAGGTCTGGATCCTCCTCGTGCTGCAGGTGGGCTTCCTCTGCTGCTTCTACCAGTCTCTGCAAGAGGGGAGGAGGGAAAAAAACTCTTAGTATGAAAATCAATTGATTAGTTGGTCAAATAATTATAGGCTGAGAAACAGCCAGACAGAAAGTAGCTTTATGACTGGCTTTATAAGTACCCCTTAGCACTGGAGCAACACAGCCAGCCCTCAGGACAAACAAACACACACACACACACACACACACACACACACAGAAATATACAGATAGCGGACAGACATTTGGCCAACTCTGAAAAGAGGCTATTTTCCTAAATGGTTCAGTAGTAGAGGTAATGACTGCCTCGGGTTCTTTGGACACCACCACAACAAACTCCATCACCAGTTCATGCTGTTTAAAAGATGCACTCTCTCCTTTTTTCTCTCTCTATCTCACACACTCAGTGACACACAAACTCACTCTATCATCTCCCTCTTGCTGCTATTGTCTGCTGTGTGTGTGTGTGTGTGTGTGTGTGTGTGTGTGTGTGTGTGTGTGTGTGTGTAGGGTGGTCCGTGTAGCTGTGTCCCTTTGAGTCAACGTTTTGGCACAGGCAATCATGGTCATCATTCTCAAATGAAAGATGACTAGGGAGAAATGTTTTTAACGTAAAGTTGTCAGTGCTTTAAGACTTGCATCTGTTGTGCAGTGGCAAACAGGAGAGAGAAATATTACAGCATAATGTAAACCTTCATGTTACAGTTTATGGATGGTTTGTGAGAAGCACATGTCATTCAAAACAAAAATAACTTAATAACTCAATGTATTCACACAAATGCATGATTGCATGTTATGAGTGCAAACACTGAATGTGTGTTGTGTAAATGTGAGTGAAGGTGAATATTAGGGCTTCAAATAGTGATAATGTTACTTGTTATTTAAATAATCAGTTAATTGTTTAGGGTGGAAAATCTGACAAAACTATTAATGGATTATTTTAACAAATGTTAAAAAAATAGTCAAAATAATTACAAACAAACTAATTTCCAGAGGCCAATGTGACATATATCGTTTGGTCCAACTAACAGTTCACAATTATATAAAACAGCGAAAAGCAGCAAATCCACATTACTGAAAAGATTTTGCAGTTTTGCTTGATGAATGGATTGAATCTGTTTCAAGGTTTTATTGTCATGATACAATACAGGATAGCACAATGAAATGCAGATGTTGTCCCCTCCATGTTGCTTCTCTAATTGATTGACCATTTCATAGTGAATTTGTGTACATACAGTATGTGGAAGATTGGTTTTCACAGCCTGTGTATATTCCACACAGCAACATAAAAAGGTACACAACAGACAAAAATACACTTGGTCGCATAGACTGTATACATACACCTTCAAGCCCATGCCTGTATCCTAACCCATAGTTGTAAGCACATTCACCATATGCACTCAGTCTAGATCTTTCCAAACGGTGTCAACAAGGCGGTTTGTTCAGGGAGAAAGCTCCACTCAAAGCAAGCTCTTGTTTATTTTGAAGTCCTGTATTTAAGACCAAAAAGTCAATTGCTATTGTGAGTGCCACTGGTGTGTTATGGTTTTGTCGATCATGTTTGAAAGACTGAGGATGGGCCATGTTTTTGCACAACAACAGGAGGTGAGGGGTAACAGAGAGCTCTCGTAGAGAGTTTGCATATATGACATGGAGTCTTTGCTGGGATCGTTTATGGACAGCAGTGGTGTTCATCAATCTGAGTTTATTGTCTATAATGAGTCATTGGTATTTGAAGCTGTTGACCGTTCAACTGTCTTGCTGTGGATGAAAGTGGGTGTTGGCGGCATTTGGTGGCTAATGAGTGGCGCTGTGGGTAGCCATGGTAGTCTACTTAAGTGTAGGACTAATTGGATACAGGTGGCGCACAGCTAGGTCTATGGTTTTTGACTGTGAGGCAGGGTAAAGGTGGTTTTGTTATTGTTTGAAAATGAATGGATTGGCATATCCGACTTTAAGTTTTTGTTTCTTTGACAATTTTTGATGACAAAAGTGGATCCAAAGAGCCTACATTGGAAGCAAGGCATCTTTATTACTGACCCTTACTGTTTATTACTGACCAAAACAAACGGTGTGTCAGCAGTGGGGTCGTGTTCACTGCTGGGTGTGTTTGATGTGCCAGAGACTAGTTCTTTTGTTTCATCACCATTTAGCTTGAGGTGTTTTTTTGGGTGCCATTGTGTGAAGAGGGAAGTGGAGTGTTAATAGGCTGTGACAGAGTTATTGTCACTGAGTGGTCAAAGTATGGCAGTGACATGTATCATCAGAGTATGTGAAGTACAAATTGTACAAAGTACAAATTGAGGGTTTATGTCACTGTGCCAGTCACTCATGTCTGTGGTCTGCGAGGAAATTGTGAATTTGTACCCAAATAAAAAATGTTTCCGGTATTAATGACTGGCATGTAGCAGAATTATAAATGGGCTTAAGGAGTAGGGCCTGATGTGAGGATTTTGGGTCCTGAGTAACAACTTCAGGCATCTCACATACACACAAGCACTTCCTTCTACTTCCATCTGTGATGTGCATGGTGTGTTCTCATAGCAAGTAATTTCTCTCATTCACAGCTGGTGCTGGTGTCTATGAGTTTTGGTAATTCACTTCCATTTCGCATTTCCATTCAAATGGCTTTACCCGTAAAACTACTGCAATCAGCCAGCTTATATCAGCTGAGCCATGTGTGAGACTGTGTGTGTGTGTGTGTGTGTGTGTGTGTGTGTGTGTGTGTGTGTGTGTGTGTGCTGTTCTGCTGCTGTGTGTGCAGGCAGGCTGTTTTGGGAAGAGCACACTGTAATCTAGAACCCGGCCAATCATTTTCTTCACCATAGCAACACACCTGGCCATTGAATATTGTTGCATATCAATCTGTGCTTGGTTCTGTTCGGCTATAGGTTTATGAATACATTCTGCTTCCTCCCTGGTCTGATTGGCTGAGAGAGAAAAGCAGACGACAGAGCGAATACCTCTTTGTCCTCTCTGGCCTGGACTTCTTCAGATCTTTTTTAGAAACACAAACTCTTATGCCTATGTGAGAGCATGTGTGCATTCGGGCATTGAAAGGCACCACAAAAAACCTCAGGCAGGTGCATCTAATGGAAATCCACAACAAAGCGTGCTCTAGGAACAAACAAGATGGGGATGCTGGAATAAAGGGGGGGACAAGGGAGGAATGAGAGCATTCTCTAAAGGTCTGAACGCTTAGCCTCACACTCCCAGCGAAATGTCAGATGCTGCCTGTGAAGCCGCTGTCGATAGAATCACACTTTTCAGCATTTGTGAGTGTGTGACGGTGTGGGTGTGTGTTTGCGTGTGCTTGAGTGTTAATGTTTTTCTCAACTGACACCTGTTAAGATATTAGCCCTTTGAACAATTCTGTCATCCAGCCACTTTTGCAAATGTCAGTCATTGAGTGAGAGGGTATGAAAGCATTTCACTGTGTGTGATGGAATCTGATTGAATTTAATGCATGTACAGTATGCGTGTGTATATAAAGATGGACGACATGACAGCTCCTCAACAATTAAGCCAAAGCATCTTGACTGCCCCCTGGTGGCTGGCACCATTGTAGGTCATAAACCCCGCCCCTTCCAAGTAAGCGGATGGTACATGGGTCAAACTAAAAGTACAAAAAGTACACACATGATTTCTGTCATTTAAAGGTTTTTTTTTTTTAACATGCTGATGTAAGTGTTGTTTTTTTTGTAATAAGTTTGGTTTTAATAAGATAGTTGAATAAAGTTTAATGATAGATAGCGGAGGATCAGAAATTAGGAAGTCCAGGAGATGTAACTTTAACTTTCCATAACTGTGGTCGTCTGTTTCCAAAATATATCTTTAAATATAAAGATTCTTATATACGGTCTATTGTTCATATGGTCATTGACTGTGTTGCTTACAACATTTCCACTGACTTAGTAAGGTTAGCAAGCGCTGTTGGACCTTTGTGTGTTTTTTAAATCCTGCAATGGAATGGTAAGTAAGTAGACATGCAGAGGACATTTCTGAAAGACAGATTACAAGTCTGTGGTGTAGACCATGCATCAATTTGATCATAAATGTATTTATAGAGAAATTGTGGTTAGTTGTTAACTAAATAACTTCTCTCAATAAGCAGTTGTAAGATGGTCTGAAAAAATGTCTCATTAAAAAATGTGTAATTTCCCTCTGTTGTGATTTAAAATTGAGTCTATTAATATACCATATGATCGCATAGGGAAAACAACTGGCTTTAACAATTACACAACATTACATTGTCATCATACATGGCCAATGATAATTTCATCTCTACTGAACACTTGATTCCCACCTGTGAATAATCTCTTCTGGCATGTTATTCATGTAGTCTTAGTTACCATGAAGGATGATGGGAGTTAAAGCTCTAGGGGTAAAAATAACTTGCGTAGTAGGAGGGAGTTTTTCAATCGGAAAAACAGATTAGAGATAAGTAGGTACTGCTCACTCCTGTGAATTTCAATTCCAGCATATCACCAGGATGAACACTCCAGGTGGTGTGTTTGTCTTTGTGTGTACGTTGTGTCACTGTGGGCGTACGCAAACGTGTGTGCGGTCTGTCTGCATGTGTTTGTGCGTGTCTCGCGTATATTCAAATGAGCCTGCCACGTCTTTTTGTCAATAGGTGGTCCTGCCAAAGTATATGATGCAGTTTAAAAGAGAGAGGAAATTACTTTTCTCTCAAGTCATTCTGTCGAGGCTAGGGCTTGGTACGAGATGACAGCAATAATTAAACTGGCACAGTCAGAGAGGCAGGCCCTGTTGTCTCCCTGAAAACACGCTCATACACAAACGTCCACATTCACAAGCCTTCACTGCAGCTGACAAGGGTAAAAGCTGAACACACAGCGCTAACAAGACTTGCTGTGGTGACTGGATTAGATTTGTTAGAAGAGAAGTCTGGCATCTCTACCTGATCACAGATCCCTGATGCGTTTCTGCTGGTCTCCATCATCACTACAGAGCTTTGATTCTCAGCACAAACTTGATTAGACCAGACCCGACTGGTCTGGTCCAGGTCAGGAACCATTATCTCTGAATTACCTCAGGCTCATTTTATTTGCTGATTTTTTTTTAGCCCGAATCAAACCACGGGAAACAATGTGTTGTGTGAACAAGTTCATAACAACATCTAGCCCCCTGTTGCTTTTTCAGCACTTTCTATGGTCCTTTGGAGCTGTCAGGTTGGCTAAGGTGAAGCATATTAACAAAGAAAATGATGCATATGAATGGGAAATTAGCATCAAGATAGGTCATTTTGACTTAACAGAAGGTAGTAAATGTATGGAAGACATTTATGTCATTAATGACAAGATAGCTGTGTGTTTTGCTACAGTCTGAAAATCTGCTTAGACTAATATGCCATGATAAAAATGTATATTTTGATCAGATCTTTGGTTCTGACCGGTTTAGACCCATCTGACTTTCCTAATGTTTTCCCCAGTTTCCTAGTAGTATACGTTGAAGCAATGTCTTCCCCCTCGACAAAGCACAATTTCCGTTCCTATTCCATAATTTTCATTCCGCCTCCTTCCACCCACCCAGTCAATTTCTTTGACATTTGGACTCATCTACCCCCTTTCATTATCTGACATCCTGTGATTATGATCTGCCTGACAAAGGATTCAGCTTGTTTACACTTTCAAAAGTTCATAAACGATCCCCCTCATTAAGCTGTCAACTTGATTGGCTCATTGTTCTTGCGCTGTACTTGCTGTGTAGTTTCCTGATGGTTGAAGCCACTGACCTTAACAAATGTCCATCCATTATGAATGCAACACTAAAGCCGTGAAAGTTAGCGAAAGCTGTCATACAGCTGAGCTATACTAACAACTGCTGTCAGAGAAGCAGAGGAGGGGTGCACGGGGGGTCATATACATTATTGACTGGTCGCGGAAGTGCTGGACTTTTTTTTTTTTTTTTAAAGCAGTACATTAAGCCTTGCCTCAACACATTCCCTCCACCAGGAGGAGGGGAGGGCAGTGGCCTGAATCTGAATGTTCTCCCGAGGTATCCAAGAACAAGACCACAGTCAACTGCAGTTCTAACTCGCATTAAAAACATTCCCAGAGGTGCTGTGTGCTGTTGGTTCAGCATGCATTTGTACTTTGGGTTCAAAGTTTTCCTTTTTCCATGTAATCATCTTTCTGAGTTATAATTTGATGAGAACATCTGAACATGTTGCTCTATAGAGCAGAGTTGCTATTTAATATACAACTTTCCAACAGCAACCCAAATAAATATAGATGAGCTATATTTATCAGCTCTGTTTGCATGTGTAGATAGCAGTTGGACACCTTTTCTCACATCTAAATATGTTCGTACCAAAAATAGATATGTGCGACCTTATATGAACATGTGCTAAGCTAATGCACTTGAATAATTTGGCATCCTTCTGCTTGGTAAGATGTATAGCTGTTCCTAGGTTGTGAGAGGAAATGCTAACTAAGCCTTGGACTACTGGATCAGTGCATGTCCTGTGGGTCTTAGTTCTGCCAGAGGTCTGATCCGTCGAGGCCCGAGCTGGGCTGAGTGGGATTGGCTCGGGTCAGCCCATCAATAGCACTGGGGACAGCAATTAATATTGTCAAAGCAGCCAGGGAAGAGTTGCAGCATCAACAAAATGGAAAAGTGCTCTGTGACACTTTGCTTCCTCTGTTTTGCACATTTAGATTGGGTAACAGCCAAGTACACAGATCATGGTGGACAGACAGATACAAAGGGAAAGACAGAGAGAGGGAGGGGAGTAGTGTGTGGTTTTGAAACACCAAGTCCCAATAATCAATACTTGACAAGTTCTCAACAGTTCTGCTGACTGACAAGGAATACAAAGGGAATATGAAGGGCCTAACCCAGCGCCCTGCCATCCCATTCTCCTCTGTCTCACATTTACTCGTTCTTTACACTTTCAATTTATGCCTACACAGTTTTCTTTTTCACCTTGAATGTTTTCATTTAAGAATATATACAGTATGTGTATATATATATATATATATATATATATATATACACACACACATTAAACAAAACTGTACACTCACCTAGAGGAGACGATTAACGATCGTCATATGTGCATACATGCACTATACACTGAATGTATACATGCCTGCTAGACTGAACTTTTGACTCTTCTTTACCTTTACCTTTCCCATCTTTCCTGTCTACATCCCCATTTCATCACCCTAGAAAACAATTCCATCTCTCACTGTGACTTCTTAGTGACAAAAAACAACCGGAGAGAAGGAGAACGCTGTCCTGACGTCTACTGGCTGGCTCTGCCTTGTCATTAGAAGCCATCACTCTTAGCAGACACTCACAGACGAACACGCACAGAGACATGCCAATGATCGGAGACTGAGGACAGCTAATAAAATTAGGGAAATGAGGGGAGCAGTGCTGTCAGCTCAGCGTTACAGTGTGGAATGTCAGGGAGGAAGGCAGACAGAAGGAAAGGGCAGAACAAGACAGCAGAGCCGGACAACACCATTTAAAATCCCTATCAGAACTATACTCTCTGCCAACCATGATGGGAAATTCCTGGATAAGCAACTTTAGCTCTCATATACCATGTCAGACTATATATTGCTAACATATTAACAGTTTGGGTTTTGCCATTCATCTTCGTTTTCTCTTCACTGATGTCGCTTGCTCTGTCTGACTTCTTTTTAGCAATATCGTCACGTGTTCAGTAATTAAATTGCAATGTTAAGAGGAAACACATCTGAATTATAATCATCTGCTGCAGCGGACGAGTAGTGCCACATTGTTGAAATGCTTTGTGTTCAAAATTCCCCGTACATGTCAGCAAGTGAAAATTCAATTTCAAAGGAGGTTTTGCTGGCAAAGAATGTCATTTAAAGTCCTGTGTGTGCCTTTTATTTTTAAAGTATACACATGCAGCCTGCACTACACTGGTAATCATGTTGAGGACTACAGAGGCGTAGCTGCCACAGGTAAATGATATCAGCAGGTACAGAGCGTGCAGAGGCCGAATGCCATTACAGGAGAAACAGCCCTGGAAGCAAGGCATCTACTCTGCTTTGAAGTGCATTTAAACACAGCCGTGCTTGACTTCAAAGAGGGCATTACAATAGCTCCACGCCTTTCAACTTTGATAACAACATGTTCACTTTTTATTTAAACGTCTACTGTTGCCACCATTTTGAGGAGAGGAGAGGAAAGGAGAACAACTCAGGAACTGATGAAGGTAATAGTAATTAAAACAATGGCGAGCTAAGATGCATGCTGAGGCCAGGAATAAACACATACCATTCCTGTCAAAGTTACAAACAAGGACACACACACACACACACACACACACACACACACAACACCCTTCGCAAGCACATCTTTACTTTGACACAGTTTCATTGGCCATTTTATCTATAATAATGGAGCTGCAATTCAATTGGCCGATGCAACCTAAATACACAACTGCTCTCGCCCCAAAGTTTCATTTTCAGCAGTCTGCGTTTGCAACAAGCATGTGGAGATGATAAGGGAGAGAGGAAAGAGACATAAACACAATCAAACACCAATTCTAAAAGGATACATTCTGTCACTCTCTCACACACACACACACACACACACACACACACACACACACACACACACACACATATACACAATATCACACACAAAACCTACATAAATTTAACTTATAAAAATATTTCTCTACCATATCATCTCCCTCTCTCCAAATTAAAGCCATTATCTTAAGGCACAAGTATGAAAGCACAGAACGACTCTCACCCAAACACACTTAAAAAGAATGACATCAACTAGCACACGCATGTACAGGTGAACCCTTTTACGGCAGCAGAGGCTGCTGTCTCTCAGCAGGTGGTGGTGCGCGATAAAAAAGGGTGAATCGACGTGGAGATGGGAAGATAAAGCCACGTTGACGGACAGGGGGAGAGCGCCTGCACGGAAATTGAATCGCTGAAGCGCCACATATACTTTAGCAAAAAGCAGAGAGATGGGAAGAGGCGGAGTAGAGAGGGGGGAGACAGACAAAGGAGCGAGGGATGCTTAAGGCAGCAGCGAGACTGCTCACTAGGCCAGACAGATGAGAGTTTGGGTAATAAAAGCAGAGAGAAATTGGAGAAAGATGGAGGAAAAGAGGGAAAAGGACTCATGGACACTTCCATTGTATGTTTGCGACTAACAATCCATCACAAGGCCAAGTGTTAGCGTTGGAAATGAGAAAGGTGGATGTGAAGTGCAATCACGAAGCAGAGAAGGGGTTAAATCCTCTTCTGTGTGCATGCAGCCCTTTTCTTCACTCCACTTTCTTCAATTTTCGTCCCCATAACATTTATTCTTCCTGTTCCTCCCTTGGCTTTCATCTGTCTTTGCTAGAGTGCAATTCCATCACCCCTGTGACCGATATTCCGTCTCATCTTCTCATCAACCCCCATAACTTTTACTCCACACACATATGAACACACACCGGCACAAATAACCCCGTTGAGATGTACAATTATCAGGCATCCAGCACGCAGCCATGGTGGCTTTAGAGAAGCCATTAGCCAACCGAGTCCTCTTACCTCCAGGGATTTAACACACTCTTGAGGAGATAGCACACACAGAACACTGTGTTTTTAGATTCAATAGATCTAATCTCACAGCACAGACTCAAAGTTAATCGGACCGTTGCAACAGGTTGACAGGACATATATCTCTCTGTAATGTAAAAACGACTAACGTAAATTAAATACAGTTAATCCTGGTTTGGACAGCATAAGGCGGTGCTTGAATTCCCAAACAATGATCATTATTATTACAAAACTGATTAAGTGCTCCATTTTCTATTACAGGAACCAGTAACAATATTCAATTAGAACCTTGCATGCATGCCAGCAATCATTGTATAAGAGTAGGAGTCATATTTTTGAAATGCCAGATGACTCATGTTAGCATGAAATACTTCAGCTTCTCTATGTGCTTGGTGACAACAGCTGTGCATGTGGACGGGTGGAAATGTGAATGCTTTCAAAGGGAGTGAAACATGGTCATGCAATCCAAGCGGGCAAAGGTACCATACGAATAATAACAGGCATAAGCAAAGCTAAAGCAAGGAAATAGTTTGTCACTATCTATGCCCCTCTCTCTCCTCCTTCGCTTTCCTTTCAGCTTGTATCCTTGGACCAGACTCTCAGAGGGAAATCCAATTTGTGTTAACAGCACCATGTTGTCCTGATAAGATCTATCACCTGGAGCTAGAGCTGCAGCCAGAGAGGCAGAGCACCGTGGACACATCCTGAACTGCACCTATTACAACATTGACACGATCACACATATCCACACATGCAGACATGCTCACACACAATTGTGTTCATACTACACATGTAGACATGTGACAAAAGTTGTGAATAAAGTGGTTAGATCTTTCATCTCAGAAAATTCCACAATAGAAAATACAATAAAATGAGTGAAAGTAAGGCTATCAACACAATTTGTATTATAAATAAAAGTACTCATTATGCAGAATCTCCTCTTTCAGGGGTTATTTTATCATATAATTATTGGATTATTATTATGTCTGATGCACCATAATTTAGTATTTTAGCATTTTAATTATACTTAATAATACTTAAATTTTATATAAAATACATATTTAATGAGTAGATAATATGTCTCAATCTGCAAGGTAACCATTGACTGTCAAATAAATTAAGGAGAGTAAAAAGTACAATCCTATCCTAAAGTATTAAGTACCTAGAACTTACTTAAGCACAGTATTTGGTCACCAGAGAATACTAACGCTACAGTCTATCCAGTCCACATACACACAGCATTGAAAACAAGGGATAAAGACATACAAAAATCAAACTACACAATTTTGGTTTCAGTTTCAAGCTTTGTCTTGAAGTGGCCTCTTAGATACTGATGGTTGGTCTGAGCAGATCAATAAAGTGACACAGACAGTGGCTCACAGTCTCTCTCCGTCTGTCACCCCACCCACAGCACCCGGTCTTTCACATAGCTCTCTCACACATACACACAGAAAATGCAATATGTGTCTGGTTCCACTCAAGCAATGTGACACTACAGCACTTCTTCAGACATCAAATAGGGTCAGCAAGTGATTTCACTGAGCTCCGTCGAGTACCTTTTCTTTTCATTCCCAGCCTCTCTGGGAATAAATGAGCCAGTGCAACTGAGTCTTTTTTTTACTTCTATTTTGTGATTAGATAGTCATTGTTATGTGCTATGTTCTGCAGTGTCTGTGAAATGTTAGAAATATATCGAAATAAAATCTTTTATAGTAGTTGGTTTGTATTTAAAATGTTTTGCTTAATTCTAAGCAAGGTTTAGGTTTAGTGTGATGGATGAACAATCTGGAAGAAACGAGTACCTTCATTGCCTGGGCTTTCTTGTGAAACATCTCCTCCATGTCCTCTGCCAGCCTCTTTACCAGACGCAGACCGTCAATCTCCTGCACTCGCACGGCCCGCTCAAACTCCTTGTATTTCTGAAAGAAAACCACACGTTCATGTTCAGGTTACAATTGCTGCGAATGTATATGTCAAGATAACGTCATCAATTTAGTCTTATAAACATACTTATAAAAGCATTATTGCATTTTGGGTAGTGCTGGGCGGTATACCGGTTGATCCGGTATACCAGTTTTAATTTCCCATATTCATTTTTCATACACAGTCATACCGGTGCATAGCCGAAACAACTGCTTAAACTCTTCAACAGGCGCTACGGTCGGAGCTAGTTGTGTAGAGTGTATTGAGAGGGACCCTTAATGGTTATAACTTTATAACACAACAATTAATAAACCACAACTAACTCTCTTTAACGGGCAACACAACGGCACACAACAGTTTGTGACACATAAACAATTTGTAACACTAATAATTGTACATTTATAAAAGTACACCGCCGAACGGCATGCTGGGTACAGCTCGCTAGCTAGCCCGTTAGCTAGTCTGTTAACAGCTGGGAGAGGCTCCGTCGCTACAGTAACGTTACGTTAAAGAACAGAAAAGAGGGATGCAGGACCGGAGATGCACCAACCTCTGTGCCCAAGAGAGGAGCTGTGTCTGCTGTTTGGAAGTTTTTTTCGAGGCCGTCAACCAGTAACGTTAGCGCTAGTGACACAGTGAAGCCAAAGGGTCAGATTGAAGAGGCATTTGCTTGATGCACTGCATATGACAAGAAAAGCAAGAGGTGGAGCGACATTACCAACGCAATAACGATCCACCTCTGCAAGTGATATACCGTGAAACTGCCAGAATCTTAAAAAATACCATGATACACATTTTTGGTCATACCGCCCAGCACTAATTTTGGGCATTTTTTTTAAATGCGGAAGCTATAAAAAGCAGTTTATTTATATAAACTAAAACCATAAGTGACATGACATATGACACAATCTACAGTAGATCTCCGATAAGGAAAACTTGACAAAAAAAGAGTTTAGGGAAGAACTGAAAGAATTGTTAAGAAACACTACATACTAGAAGGGATTCCTGTTCCAGGATGAAAAGACATGCAATAGATGTTGTGTATATAGAGTAACCAAAAGTAGCAGTGCTAAAATTATAAAATATAAAAACCACGGACGAGTAGAAATGCTACAAGAAAAGTGGAATATAGCTTAGAAGGACTTACTTCTCCAAACTGATCTACATAAAAACAAAACCAATCAGCTCAGCCAAGAGAATTATCAGCCACCTTCCACTTTTACCAGCCACACATAAAGCATCGATGACACGCCACTGCCCTCAGTATCTGCCCCACACTAAATCACATTATTCTGCAATTCTAGGGTGCTTAACTTAACCAGCACCATAACCGGGGACAGTGACATTAAGTCTCGCTAATTCCACACCAATACATGCCACACACACATATATGCAGAGCTGATCTAAGTGAGGAGGTATACTACTTCAGAAAAAAAAAAGAGTACGAAGAAAAGAAAACCATTTTTGAAATCTCTGCAAAGCTGTAGGCGACTGTGTTTCACTCTTGGGGGATTTAACAGCAGATTACCGCCATATCAAATAGCATGCCCCCTCTAATGTTATGCCAACCTGCTTAGACGCATGCTCTCAGCTGCTCCTGTACAGCAACACACAAGGAGCTGAGCGAGAGGAGAGGGATCATGGTAGAGGAGAAATAGGGACAACATCAGACACTGAGGCGGCAGCTTTTAGATTTAGGCAATCATCTGAAAAACTGCAAGACATCACCAAACAGAGAGGAATATCGTTACTGCTTCGTACCAAAATAATTGATAAGGGTGAACTCGAGGGTGAATCGAGTACAAAAAAAGAACACCGAGAGAGGACACTGAATTTGAACATTGATTGTTATCTTGTTAGAATTATGGCCACATTGCTTGATTGCCTCCATCCCAAGGCGAAGATGCAACCAAACAGACACAAACACATGAGAAAGGGAAAAAGACCGATAAAGGGAGACAAAAAGAGAGACAAGAGAGAGAGAGAAAAGATAGGGAGGGGAGAGCAAACACTGTGGGTGCAAAGAGATTCAAGAGATGCAAAGACAGGTAGGATGAGGAAGAAAGGGAAGGTGGATGGATGTTAAGGGTGAAAAGTGAAGGTAGAAAGTAGAGAAACAGGATAATGGATGAACAGAGAGAGCACAGGAAAGTAATACTGAAGTGGGAGGTCAGAGGGCGGTGTGAACTGCTGTACGAATTTAAAGAGCTGCAGGTGGGCAGAAGGGAATCATTTGGTTTAATATGGATTTAAAATAAGAGCTTAAGTGGAAGGGATTTTTTGATAGCAATTGGAGTGATTAAAGAGAAGAGGGTTTGATTCATCATAATCATAATAGAGTCTGGGGTCATTAAAGACAGGTGGAGCAACGAGCAGCAGGGACAGCGAAGAGCTACTAACATTAAGAAGCCAGGGAATGGTTGAATAAAATCAAATTCATCAGGGGAAACACTCACTGTTTCATCTTTATCTCCATATCATAGAATCAACACTATGTTCACAACCATAACACTGAACCGTCTGTGTGCCTTTGAAAGGCTGCCGAAGTGGTGCCTTTGCTGCCAATTTCATTTGCATGCCACAGTTTGGAGTATCAAGATTGTCTTCAAAAGCTCCGGTGCAGCCGTCCAAATGTGCTTCTGTTTCGCATATGTCTGAGATTGGATCAGACACAGAGAGGGAAGGGAAGAAAGAATGAAAAGAATGAAATAAATCTTACAATGGGAAGACGCACCTCAATACGTGGTACCTTAATGTCCTTTTAGATGCAATTATTTCTCTTCAGAACTGTTCTGCGTGACAACTACCCCACAAGTTTCCCATTTTCTCAAATAAACTTTTGTCCCTCACCCAACAGCACTGCTTATTAATTGCAGCCTCGAGTAACATATTCTGTAGCCAATCAAAGTGACGGGCTGATGACTCAGAAGCCAAATTACAGCGACCATAACCGTATGAAAATCAGAGCGATAATCCCACCGATGACTGACAACTGCTGTGTGTTGGAGGAACAGAAAATCCAGGTTTAAAGCCAATCCTGGTTCCTGGCTGGTAGTGGTGGGTTGTTAAAGCTGACAGGTCAGCGGCGGCTCAAACCTGAACTGGCTTGACTGGTCTCTTCACCAATTTTCTCTTTGTCCATTCTCCCTTTACGTGATCCCTGCAGCTTCTCTATAGTCGGTGTATCTCCTGCTTTCCTCTTTCATCCATCTTCTCTGCACCCACTTCCTTTGCTAATTATAAAAATGAATGGCTGACTTCATTGCTAAAAATCCTCCCTAAACACAGTTCTTAAGTCTTTTCTTTTGAAATCAGTATATTTTTGTCTGCAGCTCCACTAAATCCTTGTCCATGAAACTGGCCCAGAACTGACAGATTTTACACACTTCACCGAGGCATAAGGAAAGCAACGAGTTCCCATGCCCTGAGCCCAAGTGTTTATGTGTTTGCAATCACGTTTGTGTGGTCTGTGAGAGGCGAAGAGGGTCCAGATGACCACAGGCTGTCTGCAGCGCTATGTTCAGTCAGGCAGGCCAGAGCAAACCGGGCCTAATTAGCCTGAAGCTAGCCTCTTCACATCACATCAACATCACAGCAAAGCCAACTGACATACATCCAGAACCACCATTTCCCAGGAGAGGGGACAGGAGAGCGTCTTCAACGGGCTTCATTGGCAACTTAAGGTCAAATATTATTCTAATACATTAAACCTACAACATGTAGAGTTGCTTTATGTAAGTGATTTTAATTTATGACATTTTTCTCAGGAAGCATTTAGTCCTCGTCACCTGAGAAGTACCACACAAGTCTTGGGACTTTTCCGCTTTGGAGGAGGTGGCTTGTATTGGGATGTAACACTGGGCTGGAGTAACTGTTCATGTCTTCTAGCTGCTCATCTCCTGCTGAGCAGTGACACTATCTTCCAGGAATTGTATGTTTTGGCCTGACTTGCTATCGAGCACAAAATCATGTTCCTTTCCCTTTTCCCTGAGGGTTGTTCTATTTGCTGGTTTGTGCACCTGGATACTGGCCTGATTTACCAGTCGCATGTACTCATTTCACCAGGGAGAATTCTGCAGTGCTAACCTATAATATGTCCTGGGCTTCAGCTCAAACTACACAACAATGAAGTGGGTCCATATTTTAACAGTGGTTTCAAAACGTTTTACACATTACAAACTCAACAGCAATGTGTCTTTCTAAAAAAAAAAAAAAATTCTGCAAAGACACATTGGAAAGACGCACCGCTGATTATTTTTTTAAACATTATTTTTTCATACCATGAGCACCACAAACTCCTCCATTCACCTCCATTGTATAAATCCTCTATATTGGAGTCCATTTGGCATCGCAAATACAGGCAATAAGACTGTTTGGGGCAGTCTCCAGCTGAAACTTTACTATTCACTGTTAGATGGATGATTGTTTTATTCTTTTTCAGTTAGTTAGCAATAGTGTAATCAACCACGCTAAATGATTGACAGCTTAGGAGGGTGGGGCTCAGTGTGTTGTACAGTATACAGCCACTCTTTGAAGCTGCCCTGCAGCCAGTCGTTGTCACTTGAGTACCATACGGTGCTTCTATGCCAAAATAACTGTCTGCCCATCTATGAAACTACAGCCCAGTCACAAATTTCACTTTTCGCCTTGAAAGACATATATCAGGCTGCTAAGGCTGAATAATGTGTCCATTGCAAAAAGTCCTTTGAACTGTGTTGAAGACAAGCAGTGGCGACACATATTGTATGGTCTGTGGTAACTCAATCCGTCTCTTTCTCTCCCCCCTCACCCCTCTGCTGTGCCGCATCACATGAACGAGCTGATGCTGCTAATCTCTCTCCTGCACAGTGCTCTGACTCTAGGACAACAATCAGAGGCTACCATCGCCACATCCAGGCTGCACTTTAGCACACAGAAACAGAGACATGTGCAAGCCTGCATGTGCACACACGCACCCACCCACATGCATGCATACAAAACTCAATAAATTATCCAGTAAGTACACAGACGCACCAAAAGATATGCAGCAGCAGATGGCAGAATACATGCGTAAAAGCATGTTTCTCTTTGTTGGTCATTCATCATAATCTGTGAATGACATAATATCATAATGTGTTTTCATATATGTATGTCATTTCCTTGGGGTTTGATAATAAAGTGATTAATGAAGGGGAACAACTTCATTTCACACTAAGACTGAACTTCAATTCCCCAAATCCCAGCTCATTTTACGCGTCACCAGAGCCCACTTTACCTTGGCCCACACTCACACAAGCTCACAGCTGTTTGAATCTCTCTCTCACACAGACATAAAAACTCTTCTTATTTTACACTTATTAATTATTAATTAATTATTGAATTTTTAATTTACACCTAAAAGTATATATAAAAGCCCAAAAATAAACAGTGTTTTTGCATAGATATTTCCTGTCTCTCTGGCCACTAAAAGAAGCAGAACATTCACGGCAGACAAAGAGAGGCAGAAGTATGTGGCAGGACGACAAGCATACTACCCTGAATTACAAGTGTCTGTGTGCTATTCTATCTAGTCAGATTCAAGCTGTGTTGTATCGTTTTCATTCACAAAAAGCAGCCCAGTCTGTGTTGTTTGCTTCTGCCAGTTTCTCTGACTACAAGTAGATGAGTCTCATTTGATGAACAAAAGAGACACGGCTCAGAAAAGCCTCTGAATGTGTGTGTGTGTGTGTGTGTGTGTGTGTGTGTGTGTGCTGGAGGACACAAGGATAGACTACACAGGGACAAAGAGACCAATAAGTCCACTTTACAGATGATGTACTGAGTTCCCTGAAATTATCAAAAAGATGTGGAACAGTCCACAAGATTCACATGTTTGTCACATGTCAGGTGTGCTTGTAAAAACTTTTGATTGAAAGTCACTTCACTTCTTCAAGATACTGATGATCAATAGCAATGGAGGAAAACATGAAAAAAGGAAGAAAATAACTGTATCAGGGACTCCCCATCACTCTTTTTAGCACTTATCAAAACAAAATGTCTCCTTTCTTTCTTTCATTCATCCATAAACGGAGCAGCAGATTAGCAGATTAATATCAATGTCGTTAATATGTTACTGAGTAAAATTTTGTAAAGCATGGTGTAGCTGCAAATCAAAATGTTTTGGAATATTAAATAAAATACATTAAAACAATAAAACAATGCTGCAAAGCAATATTTGCCACCAGCAGTAAGATTCCAATAGCTGTACTTCATTAAAATCACAATCTTTCGACCAGTAGGATAATGGTGATTTTTTTTTTTTAATAGTAAAATATGTCATGCTTATACCACTACATTTCAGAAGGAAATATTTTACTTTCTACAACACTGCATTTATCAGTTAGTTACAAGTGCAGTTCATTTGGCAAATTTGACATACAAAAGATAAGTAAGTAGTTAAAGTTGTGTCTCCATGTGTCCATTAATGCAAGCTACAACCTTGTGCCGACAGTGCGAGAGCACATATTCTCCTAAAACATGATCAGGAGAACATACGTCTCGCAGTGTCATCTTTTCCTATGAAGGACTACTGACTCCCCAAAGCCATGTTTGTAATTACAGCCAACATGGCTCGGGGAGGAGGAGGAGGGGAGCGGCGGTGTAGAGACAAGGAGAGAGGAGGTGAGTAGAAAAAGCAAGAAGAGGTAGGACCCAGAGGCATCACAAGGTTAAAAGTTAATTCTGCTTTCTGCCACAGTGTCACCACTGAGTGTGCGACTATATGTGCAGCAACCACGGGAAAAACACAGAGTGAGGGTTGAGGGACTGTCTGAAACAATTGCACTTTGACTGATGTTGCATTCACTCCAAATACTCCCAAGTCTGTTACTTGAGCAGACAGGAGCGCCAGCCCAAATCCACAGCAGGAAATCAGTGCTGGATCACAGGATCTCCCAGGAACGCCAAATCGTTGCTGTGCCCTCCTCCTTTCATACCCTCCCTTGTATGCCAGCCGACAAATTGTTCCCTTTAAAAGAAAAGCGCTGGCCGGAGATGAAGTGGAACAATTAATTTCACGCTTGTCCTCCCTGCCTCAAAAGCATGTTGGTCTGAGTCGCGTATCTGGTGGCTCAGAGACACTCCCCCCGGATAGTAAAACACGCACACACACACACACACACACACACACACACATACATACACAACACAGACAGTATGTAAATCAAACACTTCCTGTAAATACTTATCACAAAGATATAAAACATCTTTAAACACTAATAAAACTCATGGGATCATAAACTTGTCTTGCCTGACTGGCCACACCTTAATTGCTGCTCCATTCACCATAATGCAAAATCTATCAGTGAGGATGAACATAATATTGATCATAACGCAGAGATGTCTCAAAGTAAGATCAATGTGCTGTGAATGAGTGGGGAGGATTATGAGAACAAATGTACACACACGCACACACAGCTCTGACAGACCACTCAATCATACAGAGAAGAGGGCAGCTCTTGATAGGAAATAGACAGTGCCTTAAAAGTGAGCAGGGAAAAAGCTTCATTGTGGTCTGTTGCTGGCTCCTGGACATCTACCACGCGGTCAGACTGACAAAGGCTGAAAAAGCATGACCAGGAAACCAGATCATGGTTTGACTATCACTTGGCAGTAGGCGTCCTGGTCTCATTTTTCAAGATTCAAGACACTTAATTGTCATTGTAGGCATACAACAAAATTACATTTGTTAACTTACAGTGACCAGCAGCAAGTGAGCAAGATAAAAAAAATAAAAAAAAACATTAAAATAAAAACGAGCAGGATAAAAACACATAATAGAAGAAAATGAATACTAAAAAGTTATTGCACATGCAGCAGGTTAATGTGTACAATAAAGTGCAGGGGGGCATCAACTAGTTCTGGTTTTCAGTTCTGCTGAGTTACATCGGAAGGCATCATAAAGTATCTGTTAAATATACAAAGTTGACCACATACAGTAAAAAATTGTCCCCCATGCCATTTCACTTTGCCAGTTGAATACAATGAATCACTTAAAACAACTTAATTAATTTGGAGGCTGATTTCAATGAAAGATAACCGAATCCTGCCTTGTGTCTGGTGGCTTAATGACAATGTTCCACATATTGTATCTCTTTGCTTTTGATTGATTAACGCTCTGTTAAGTCTAGACAGATGACAACAGCTAAATAATGATCCTACAAGTCTTTCTTTATCATCACTCTTACATGCTGGTGTCCTATTCTTCAGTGGGCTGACAGCAGCGACAGCAGCTGTAAATATGACATCAGTAAAACAGCTGAAAACAGTTAATAGTTTCATTTGCAACTAAACTGTTGAACTTAGCATCAATTGAAGTAATAACCGTCATTATCTCAGGAGAGTTCAATGAACAAACAATCCCCAAATGTGGATGTGAACATATTAAAGACTGATTGTTCAATTACAATAAAAAGGAATGCTGTAGACTTACAACTTGGACTCGAGTCAGACAGGGTTTTGCCCAATTATTTTCCCAAGATTTGGAACCTGCATTCAACCACAGCCTGCTCGAACGTAATTGGTCAATATACTCGAACTACAAACAAAAGCCAGAATGCTTCGATGCTAAAATAATATCCCTTTGCCTACAGATTCTACATGTGAATGCAGAATATGTTCATAAAGATTACAAATACTGCAACAGAAAAACACAATTACTGTAACATATAAGGAATATTATAAAGCTCGGGTCATTTTAATGGTCATGCAGCAATCATACCCAAATGAATGACACCTTGACTTGATTTTTTTTAATGGGGACCTGCGACTTAATTTAAATTTGACCTCAAGGACTTGAGACTTGCTCTGACATACTTAAACAGATTTGTACTTGTTTCAAATTTCTTGAGACTTCCCCCAAAGACTACCTCGCTAGATCTGTGAGGCTGTACTTCAGCACAGTGGACAGCTTAGACGTAAAATGCTAACATCAACATTCTAACGTGCTCACAATGACACCGCTTACGTACATGCTAATGTTTAGCAGGTATAATGTATATTGCGATCACCATCTTAGTTTAGCATGTGCTAAATTAGTGCTTATTAGCACCATACACAAAGTGGAAATGTATTTACTTTGAGGGGGCATGAACACAAAACAAAATTTCATGGTATTCGCATTGTTGAGATATTTTACTTTACCAAAAAATTTCATCCTCGTGGTGTCAGTATGAGAAAAGTCAGGGGGTCACTGAAGTCAATAGGCTTCATGGGGATCACAACCTTTCATGGCAATGAATGTTAAGATATTTCAGTCAGGACTAAAAAGGTATAGCAACCGACAGACCAACAAATCAACCATGCTGGTTTTGCTCCAACATGTTGAGTATCATCCATACTACATAACTAAATATGAAAATACGATTATTATTTTTGTATCTCTCAGAAATTAAATTTGGGAATGTAAACAAAAACTGCAACCCAAAGTTACTATCATTCCAAAGTTTTAAAAGACTTACACAATGAAATGCCAAGAAATGTAATTTGAATCAAACACAGCTTCAGCGTGATTATTTTTAATCTTTTGGTTTCCGTTTCTTAGTTTTCCTTTTTGCTTTGCAGTTTTTCTGATCTGGTCATTGCGGTTAATGGACAAATGTTCTAGGGGCAGGGATTCTGTGTGGTGTGGCTCTTTTGTTTTTCTAATAGTCCAATAAACTATCCGTCCAATCCTGGCACTAACTCGGAGAGTGAAGATAGAACAATACTACAATGCTCCAACAATGCTATTAGCATTCAGGCAGCAGCCCTCCCTACAAGTTTGAATTAAAATAATAACACTCAATACTTTATGAAACCATCAGACTGATATTTGACCATATACAAGCCGTGTTGCTCTTTTTTATTTCAGTATAACTGAAACAAGTTACACACCTCTCCCATTTCACTCCTCAACACAATTCACCCACCTGCAGCTCTGGAGTGTGTGTGTGTGTGTGTGTGTGTGTGTGTGTGTGTGTGTGTGTGTGTATGTTTGTGTGTCTAAGTGCTTTTGCAGTGACAGTGTTTAAAGGCTGCCTGAGGGCTATTAAAAGGAACAGTGGAATAACAGCTGTACACTAACACGAACACACACACACACACACACACACACACACACACACACACACACACACACACAAGGCCTTATGGTATATAGCTGGTACCGACGTTCAGGAGATTGTCCCAGGCTGCACTGTGTCTGTTGGGCATGCACCATTGCCCCACAGAGTGGGTGCCAAGTCCCTGCTCTCTCTAATGACCGCCATATTTCAATGTCCTCACATGCCTTGCCATCATGGTGTGCCCCCCCACCACCCACACACACACACACACACACACACACACAGATGCTCCTTAACGGCTGAGGCTGACATCATCTATGCCAGCATGGGAACACATCTACACTAAAATAAATAAATAAATAATGTACATATATAACGCAAAGGCAGCCTATAGTACAGGAAGTACCCTCTCTACAGTCTCCACTCCACATTTTATTTCATGCAGCCATAAGTCACTTCACCAAAACGTAATAGCAGAAAGAGCAGGTCTAATCTGTTCACATGGAACTGATAAATAGTCCACAGTCTATCTGTAGTTGCCTGCATTCAGTTGGTTTCAGCAAAGTCGTGGAAAACATTTTTCATGCATTGCAGCACGTACAATGTGGCTTGCTGCTACCCTATTCCATTCCATACATTCTCACAGTCTCAAATTGATTCTAGCAGCAGCCAGCATGAAAGTGAAAGGAGAGAGCAAAACATTGTGGTGGATGTATTAAGGTAATATTCATCCTTGCAATTGGAGATTTATTATGGGAAGTTGTACTTTTTGGACTGCAGTTTTATTCGAGATTGGCCTCACAAAGAAATGGGGGAAATAAATGTACCACCTATAGAGGAGAAGAATGCTTTTGAGAACCGCAAAAAATGTATTAGTAGACACTACGATGTTAGCTGAATATGCGAATATAATAAACAATTTTCAATAAATGTAGAACATAATACACACACTAAAATTGTTGCACCATTTATAATGAAATATATTAAAGAACATAAACATCACAAGCATAAACACACTACATAAATATGATCAATTATGAGCCTGAATGATGCTGGATTTTTGCAGACGAAACTGCTATCAATATTTGGGGGTTTTAAAAGTCAATACATTGGACAATAGTATTTTTTTCAACATAAGATTTGTTTCTCAGTTTCTAAATAAAATAGAATAAGAAAAAATAATAATCTCTCTGTGTGTGTGTGTGTGTGTGTGTGTGTGTGTGTGTGTGTGTGTGTGTGTGACTATTTGAAAATAAGGAAGCATTGTGGGAATGCATGTGGTCAGCATCAGTGTTAACAAATCTGTGGCATTTAAATAGAGGTCACTTTCTCTGCTGTGAAAGTAAATATCATTCTACACACCACATGACGACTGCTTGTACTATTGCGACCCAGCAGGACTAATCAAAGTCTGATTGTCATCAGCATATTGTACAGAACGTGGAAAGTCTTTCATTATCACTTTTGGGTTCCAGATGCCTACTACGCAACGGATTAAATTAATATTTAATGGCATCATCAACCATACCTCCTCCACAGCAACTAATGGTAACCTGCCTTTATACTGATTGTCCAGTCAAAAGTTCATAGATTTTCTATGGAGCTGCATTTCCAGTCAATATCAAACAGGATACTCATTAACGCTGTTAGCCAAAAACAGCAGGCTATTTTGAATTTTTGGCAGCCTTAGTTGATCAGTGTCCAAATTAACTTAAGAGGTTCCAAAATCTATTTGCAGCCACATAAAGTCTCGCAAGAGTTTTACACAAGACGGATCCTTTGTAGCCTTAACCCTAACATACTTCAACCGAGTGCTTGAGACGGCACCAACAGGTCAGGTTAAGTACAACTCAGCAAGGTGTCACAACTCAAAATGTGCTTTACCAAATGGTTAAGAAGTCCACTAAAGGGTAATAAATAACCAATACTTTGTCACCACACACCTAAAGCATGACCAGCATTAAATTAAACTTTTGCGAGTCATTGAAAAATTTGAACCAGTACCACATTGTGACCATTGGATAAGTCAAAGGCCAAACTGAGGACCAAAACGTTGAAAACATTCCATGCAGTTGACATAAAAAATAATGTATGGGTTGGCAAAACTGTCTCTCTATGGACTGCTTACTTTCCACTCGTTAACTGTCTTTCTTACCGCACGTGAACACCATGTAATCAATACGGCTCAGCATTGATCCATATCAATTATTGTGTCGAAGTAATCATTGCCACTTACTCAGTGCTCAGCATTACCACAATGTCATCTGCATATTAGCCAGCACAGGCCTTTAACCCACATGATATGTAACGGAGACACAAAAGGAAACTAAAATAAACACCCACTAATAGAGTTAAGTTGAGTTTGAGGAAGAGATTCTGTTGCCTGGGTCCAGACCTTTGAAACTGGCCAATGCATCGTGTTCGAGGTGACTAATTCATCATGCATCGTAACATGAAACAGCGGTTTCTTGATTAAAAAATTTAAAAAGCCGTAAAAATATTACTAAATGATGTATCAATGCATTTCCAGCAAATACATATGCCTTCTAATGACGCATGATTTGGATATTTTCATGTCTGGGAAAAATCGATGATTTAGCCTCTCTCTCTATAGTACTGCCAGATGCCGGGTTGAGACTTTGGCATAGCTTCTTTTAAGTGGCGTCTTTGTTGGCGTATTGCAGACCCTCTTCTCGTGCCTTCCTTATTTGTGTGTTACAAAACATTGTGAATCTTAAACCCTTAAAAGTAATCTAAAACATTTTACACAAATCCTCCCAAAATAGCCGCAAGGTCTACATGGGAGAATTACCCCGACATCTGCGTCAGATCTGCTGAATAAGAGTCTTGAATTGGATATGACCCCCTTGATTAACAAATTCATTTATACAGCATGTCTACTCAATATTGCCCGACATTGTAGGTTAGTAGTTTTTTTAAAACTTTGGGCATACATAATTGTATTCTTCGACCGTGTGTTGGCAAGTGTGTGTTTGGGTGAGATGATAGCAAGTGCAGGTGAAGGTCATCAGGAAGAGGGGCTACTGCTGTTCCACTGAGCTGGATTTGGCAGCACTCTCACAGTCTATGAGAAGTGTTGGGCAAATGGGGCGCAGTGTGAGGCTCCATAAAGTACAGTCAAAAGAAGTGTTTGTTTGTGTGAGTGTGTGTGTGTGTGTGTGTGTGTGTGTGTGTGTGTGTGTGTGTGTGTGTGTGTGTGTGTGTGTGTGTGTGTGTGTGTGTGTGTGTATGTTGGCAGAGGTGATGCAGAGGCAGAGGGGGTGACTTGGGACACATATTGAGGACGCCTGAGAGTGCAGCGAGTGCACGACACAGTGCTGGGCCAGCGGAACTAGTTTTTTTTAAGCGTGTGGGCAACAACACTTGCTCCAAACACTGGCGTGTCCCAAGATCCCCTACCATGTATTCTTTAGTGCCGTAGCTGCATCCTATCCATTATTAAAGCAGGGGGATGGAGGGAGAGGAGGAGAGAAAGTACGAGAGAGAAGGGGAGAAAGAGAGAAAAATAATTGCGGAAGGCACAGGGACACAAAAACACATGGGTGAAAATGTTGATGGAGGGAGAGTTGACAGAAATATTGAAGGTAATGAAGAGAGAATGTGAGGGAAAGTAAGAAAGAAGGAGCTGGTGTACTAGTCCATCTTTAATTGTGAGCATAATGTATGAAGCCAAATTATCTGAGCGTGCAGAGGTTTAAGACATATAAGGAGGTACTTGTGATTGATGGAGCAGCTGTAATGGGTCGGATGCCCAATTCGGGCCATCTTTACCTACAGCACACAGTGTGGACCCACACAACCGGCAGGATGATGGATGTGGGCAGCAAGTCACAGACAGTCCTTCACACATGTCGCACACGTTAATGTGTTAAATAGTACTCGTCCCGCCCCTTTACCAGGTTTCGCTCATGTTTACTCTCTGCATGCAATCCATTCCAGAGCACAACAATCTGTCATAATTACAGAAATCTGTGAGAGTGTGTGTGTGTGTGTGTGTGTGTGTGTGTGTGTGTGTGTGTGTGTGTGTGTGTGTGTGTGTATGCTTGCATACTTGTGTGCGTCTGTTAATGTCCGGTGTAGCCACGGTGAGATGCTCTTTATCTGCTGGGCAACAGAGGCAATGTCAGACCGGAACAGCCAATGACAGATGACAGAGGATATGTATCCTCAGTGTTCAAATTCATCATCCTAACAGCACAGAGCACAAGGTGGTACACTGTATGAAAAACACTCTGTGTGCATGTGGATCTTCTGCAAAATCTTCAAGGAACTGGGAAGAAAAACCAACTTCCTTGCAAATTACCCACTAAATCAAACACTTCTCACACTGGCAAATAAACTTAGTCAGAAAGATTGGGGATAAAGCAAATAGGTAAACCGCACAACAAGTCATCAAAAGGCACTCGATTTTCTAAGCCTCCACACACAGTGTCAGCAGTCGTGCTCTTTAAAAATTTAAGTTCTTTAATCCGGTAGCAAAGGGCCTTGCTCCCTTGCTCCTGACCTCTCTACAGTAAAGGCAGGGCGTTTGATTTACAGAGGCTTTTCTCATGCTTTTCACCAACAAAGCACTAATTACAGTATGAGTGAGTGGCTGTGTTGGCTAAAGCTGGCCTGCTAGGACATGAAAGGATAGCAGCACAAGCTGCACTCTCGCCTGCTAACGTTGTAATTAACTCTGGGACACGACATTCCTCCATCTTTCTCCACTCTTTTTATTCTCTTACACACACGCAAACACACGCGCACACACACACACACACACACACACACACACACACACACACACACACACACACACACACACACACACACACACACACCTCTGTCTTCCCTCACGCTCTACGAGCAGTGGCAGAATCAAATTTAGCAAGATCATGCTTTGGTCAATGAGAATAAGAGTGGGAGGGGGAAAGAAGCAGGAGAAGAAATGGGAGGGTTAGGGGAGGTTAGGGGAAGAGGGACAGTCATCAGTACACACCTCTCCACACCCCCTTCACTCACCTCATCGCCAGCCGTGCTGAACCAAACCTGACAGCTATTCAATTTTCCCAAAGCTAAATCTAATCTGCAGCCGTCACCCCCTCACTGACACACTGTTACACTGGAACATTTCAGCCATCACCTACCCTTGGCAGCAGACTGGCACCAGCACACACACACACACACACACACACACACACACACACACACACACACACACACACACACACACGCACATAGACAAAGTCATCAATGGGCAAGAAAGGCAAATAGAGGGCAAAAAGAGAAATAAGTATAACTTTAAAAAAATAACTTATTTTAATACCTTTAAATACTCAGGTTTCAGTTTTACCAATTAGTTGAAATCTCTTATCTGTTTCATATTTTTTTCCCAACACGTCGAACCACAGCAACTTATACAGTAAACAGCACCAAAGCCAGAATAATACAGTCACATAATACATCTCCAGCAGGATTGTCTATAAGCCTTCTGTAATTCTGGTGGAGAAATACTTGAACACTTCACTATATATTTTGTATTTATTTATTTGAAAACACCCCACAAATACCCTACAGTATTATCTTACAAACTATACTATAGGAAATGTGTGGGTATTTGTAGAGGGAAAAGGCCTCCTCTGGTAATTAAAATTCCCAGATGTATAGGTCCACAATATAACACTGAAATCATTCTAGCATTGAGTTTTTCAAATTAATGTCTTAACATCTACGCTAACACAAATAAAACATTTTCTTTAGAAATATTTGAAAAGGACAATTTGTGTAAGAAATAAACAACATTTAAACTACATTGATTTATTTTTAACAAGTATGACCAATGTATAACATTTGGGAATGAAAAATGCTAAATCGAATTAAAACTTAAAGCACTGAGTGGAAAATCAAAAAAAAAAAAAAAAAAAACACCACAAAAACTCATAAGCAATTCTTAATTTTCCCACTGTTGCCATCCGAATATGCAATTAATTTTCAATGAACGTGAAAAACTGACATGCATAATCATTTCCACTTCTAAATTACATAATTAGTCACACCCTTAAATCTGGTTAGTGTGATTGAAATACATGTTAAAAACACAAATAGATACACTTTGTCTGTTCCAATACAGACAAAGTGCCTTCTGTAGTATTACGTTTTGTTTCAATGAAACAAGTCTTGAAGGAAAGTCTCCAATAGCTCAAAACAAATTGCTGTTGTGTGTAAATCATAACAAAATTAACTGATCTCTTGGGTTTATTACATAGACAGCCAGGCAGCCCATTAAATAAAGCCAAATTAACTGGTACAGACAAAAATAGGCTTTTATATAGGTTATAATAGGTTTTTGCACTAACTATAAAGGATGCTATACAAATTAATTTAGATTTTTCAATCAGTGATAACATTGTATTTTATAGAAATACCCCACAATGATGTTAAGTTTATTACGGTATAGAGTAGTCCGAAAAAAAATAGTATTCAAGACGTCTTTCTCTCTATACTCCATAAACCCAGCACACGTATGTTGTGCTTCACTTCACTGGACGACTTTTATACTGATAGATATTTTTCATCTACCGCTTGTTGTTGAGGAACCACTCCACTTTGTCTTCTTTTGCTCGTTGTTCAAGAATATTGTCAGCATGTCAACATGTCAGTGGCTTGCAGCATCAAGCTCTTTGGTAATAAAAGGAGAACGGTATAGCACACCATACATGCTCACACACCCAGACACACAAACTCGTCTTCCCCATCCAGGCAAATCGATTCCAGCATACTCTTGGTCACACATCATTACTTGTTCCTATCATCCTCTGATCTTTTGCTGTGTAAACGGTGTGTGTGTGAATGTGTGATTGAGCATGCTTTTAGTAGGTATGTAAATTTAAGACACACACACACGCTGCAAAGACATACAGTACGGTACGCCTGCTGCCTACAGCTCATACTTTAAAAAAAAATATGAAGCAGACGTGCCAGCCGCTGTGGCGATCCCACAGAATGATCATTTGTCTTATATCTTCCATTACCAAGAGGCTTGAAGTTATTTCAGCGTGGCATAATGTCCCACTACTTTGATTCCAGAAAGCCATAACATCAGTGAGGTGAAAACTAGTCCAGCCAACAACACACACACACACACACACACACACACACACACACACACACACACAGACACAGACACAGACACAGCCAGGCTGGCTCGTATAGACAGGTTGCTCAATGATACATGAAATTAAAGATTTCGACAGAATAGCAGTGAAGAGGGTAAAACACACAGAGCTAATTCTAACTATCAGTGGGAGATGTTTAATGTGTTTCAAACAAAAGTCTCCTTTCCTTTGTATGTGTATACAGAGTTCAATGTGCACGTGTCGTTTGCTAACGTCTGACTTGTGTAACAAATTGAAGGCTTTATTGATCATGTTGTTTTTTTTCTTCTTCTTCTTGTTCTTCTTCAGGGACTATAACACAAGTGCACACACACAGACACAGACAGACACAGACACAGACACAGACACACACACACACACACACACACACACACACACACATGCCCTACTGGTATAACCTTGAAAGAAGAGCTGTTTCCGATGGCTACAGGAAACAGGCTGTGGCATGAGAAGGGACGACAGCTCAGGACAGTAGAGGAGAAGAAAGAGGAGAAGGGGGTTTGGATCAAAGGCCAAATCTGGTCCAACTGGATTTTAAAAAAATATTTAAAATTTCTGTCTTTATATTCAAATGATTAGATTTAAATCATTTCTGTACTCATGCCCTTCTGTGAATTGTTTTACAACTTAGTAGTCATGTAATACTTGACTATTTCAAGTCATACATTTGTCAAATATTTAGCCTACAAACCTGTGAAAGCGTCTATATGAATTATCTCAGAAAGTCATTTATGTTGAACTTTTTAAGAATATCTCTCATTCAAGGTGATTACATTGGAAGTAAAAGCAAAAATCTAATTAATGCAGAGTCAACAGAGAAACTGTGACATTTTTGGCATCTTGGAACACAAAGTAAAAGTACAGGCCACAGTCGGTGCACGACTTTAAAACTACTGTACAGAAATTCTGATTAAAACATAAAACCTCAAGAGCACCGTATTGTCATCATGTTAATTCTGTGGTTGCTTAACAAAAAGTTGTGTACTGTAACAATTACATTTGTGCATCGTCATGAGGCAGGTTATAATAATTGAACTACCCAGCCACTGGTCCACCTTTTGTCAAATAATTCCTTATGTTTGGCTATTTATGCAGCATGATTCAGGTTAAGTTGTATGCATAGTGTGTGTGTGTGTGTGTGTGTGTGTGTATGTGTGTGTGTGTGTGTGTGTGTGTGAGTGAGTGAGTGAGTGAGTGAGTCTCATACAGAGGTATGGTGCTTTCCAAGGGAGTTTTGTTACACTATAGGGTCAGAGAAATAACTGAAGGGAGACTGAGTATATCTGTCCCTTGCCCAGGGGAAACAAACACACGCTCTCTCTCTCTCGCTCTCTCTCTCTCTCTCTCTCTCTCTCTCTCTCACACACACACAAGCCTTGGTCTTTTCTCCTCAGTACCCTCCTCCTCTCTATGTACACCAGTGTGTATCCCTCATTCTTTCTGCCTATTTAAAAGCATTTGCCCTCGGGGAAACTGTGGTCCCTCCTCAGAGTTCCTGGACAAGAGCTGCTAGACTGTACCGGACACACAAAAAGGGAAAACACACAGGACGGTGAGCATCTATAAACCCTGTACACCACAATGCTGTGAGATCCAGCAAGTGGGCACAGGGAACAATACTTGCAACATTTGGTGTCAAAGATGCACTTTTCCCACAAAGAGGTCTTGAGTCTTTTTTGTGCTCAATTAACCCTGCGGCCCTCATTTGCATTTCATAAAGAGGTCGTCACTCTGTGGGAGGGTTATCTTTTTTTCGAAGGCAGAAAAAGATGAGAGGGGGGAACAATTTTTATCCTATCAACAAGATAACGCCACTCCTCTGGCTTCCGAGCAGCTGATGAAATCCACACAATAGGCCTATATGTGTCTATGTGACTGTGCTTGTGAACATGCAGTGCGTGTGTGTCATGTGCTACATCTACTGTATGTGTGTGGGAGGGAGGGAGGGGGGAGGGGGCATGCTGTGTGTGCACTCATGTAAAGGGTACATGTGTAAGTTTTTGTGTCAGATCGCTAGTTTGGCCCGTGTGACACCAAACAGCAGCCACACACCACAGTGGGTCTATGCATCCGACGGGACCCTGTAACTGACGGCCCCAAGCACAACATTGTGTCTGTGCACCCGCTGAGAGGTTAGCTGCGGCTTGGCCCTTTATCCACCGGCTATCCATTAGCCAGTTTTAACTCATGCTTCATCAACTGACCCTCCATTAGGGAAATTTGCATTCCATCACGCTCAAATTTTGCACTATAACGCCACAAAGCAGAGTGGAAGCGGGATGGGAACAGACTGCAGAGAGGTACGAAAAGAGTAAAGAGGGTGTTAGAAATGTGAGGAACATTCAGTTGCTTAGCAAAAAAAAAAATTGCTTTCCGGAGAGTATATCTGTGTGTGTGTGTGTGTGTGTGTGTGTGTGTGTGTGTGTGTGTGTGTGTGTGTGTGTGTGTGTGTCTGTCTGTCCGTGTGTCCGTGCGTGAATGCATCTGCCAGAGAGCTTGTGAATTGGACACCCATTTAAAGAGTGCATTTTCCGAATAAGCTTTTAAATCTGTGCCTACCTAGTCGTCAAGCATTACAGATTCTCAAGTGGCTAAAAAGCATGGATCCTGCAGTTTAAGAGATGAAGAGTGACATTTCTCTCAATTCAAAAATTACTCAACAGCAGTCATTTCCTCTCATAAACTGGCCTTTTCACACCCACAATGCAATTTTAAAAGTCTCTCAATAATGTTCTACAAGCTCTTAAATAAACCAGCAGTATCACATAATTTCAGCTTGGCAAAAAAATATCTGGAGTACAGTGTGCGTCCCTGGGTACACTGCAGGACGGTGTACACATATTTTTTCAAATAAAAAACATATTTCAAGGACAATAAGGCTCCATTTAAAAAGAAAATATCTTCTCCTCTACTCAAATATTTGTGTCAAAGTGCCCACAAAAAAGCCTGCTCAAGTTCAGTCATGTGGACATTTGAATAATATTTTAAGAATACTGAGCTTACAGGGTGTACTTTCAATTTGACACCTGAAGTTGAAATCAGACAATAAAACCACTCACCTTCTGCAGCAGCTGGGAGCCGGAGTACTTTGCCGAGATGGACTTCATCTCCCCACCAAAAGCTGAAGCCCACAGCTTCACCCTGCAGACGGCCACACAAACACAGCACACACAGACATGCAAGGAATTAGAAACACTTGTGAAATATATGGAGGAACAGGCCACAATTAAGATTAATAATGAACAGGCTGACTTCAAAACTACTGATATACAACAAATAGACATTTGAAAAAAAAGAGGAGGCATCACACTCAACAAATACACCATTAAACGGCGGCGGAAATTATTCAACAACAAATCGCAATAAGCCATGCAATATTGCTTGGGCACTTGTGCAGCTGGAGTATTTTTTAATCAAGGTCTTCTTTAAACTTGGAAGTTTCGAGTGATGCGTAAAACAGCATCTACTTACACGGACGGAGGGATGCTTTGGTGGGTGCCTCCCACCTCACTGACCCTGGTGCTTAGAGTTGAGAAAAGTAAAAGGAGACACACACACCACGCACTGGAAATCACACAGCTCCGATCCACCTGCATCTTGGGCAAAGATACCCTCCCTACGCGCACACAGCGAGTTTTGGGCTTATGCTGCCACCGTGGATTGTTTTTCCCCCCTCCAGAGAATCCAAAAAAAAAGAAAAAGAAAAAGGGGGAAATGGAGGTAGACAAAAGTCACGTACGCTGTCTGACTAAATCGTTCATGGCAATGTGTTCAGATGTTCTTGGTGCGGGACGCAGATGAGCGATGCGCCTTGGCAAACGGCCGGATCCTCAGCTGTGTGAGTTATCCAAAGTGTCGCGGTGTGGCCCCGCTGACCGGTGCGGCGCACGCGGCTCTGCTGCCTGAAAGTGGAGCTCGACTCCTCCGGCAGGGCAGGGAAAGTCCGCTCGGTCGCTTTTTGTTTGACCGACCTCACCCGCAGAGAGCAAGAGAGCAGAGGTTCATGGGGAACCGGGGAGATCATCAAACGATGCAGCGCACAAGAGCACGCCTACTCCTCTGGAGTGATGCGACTAGCCTCCTCTCTCACTGCCTCTCTCTCTTTGCCCCTCTCTCTCTCTGCCTCTCTCTCTCCTCCTTACTCCCAGGATCTGAGGATAGGCTACTGAGGATGCTGTTATTGTTGTTGAATTACGCCATACTTCTGCCTCTCTCTCTCTTTCTGTCTATCTCTCTCCTCCCCACTTATGGGCTTTAATACAGGGCTATAATAGCTAGCCTTTAGCTTTCATGTCAGATCAAGTCATGCACTGTATGCCCAGTTCACTGAAGCATGAATTACTGCCAAAGTGCTGACGAAAGACAGAGAGGGAGAAGACAAAAGAAAGTGTGTGTGCGTAAAAAGACACAGAAGGTAGTGGGGATGTGCAGACTCTTGGTGGAAGAGGGAAGGACCACACGACAAGTCCGTTAAGCTGCACAAAAGCATGTCAAATGAATGCACTTTGCAGCAGTGACGTGGCACTGGCAGTGTGTGGGCATATGGGCTGCAAAAGAGGATGAGAGCCCCCAGGCGTCGGACCCCATGCAACGGATCGCATTTCACATAGAGCTGGAAGGACTCCGGCAAAGCATTGGATGGGGAGAAGTGGTGCCCTGTTTACAGGATTACCTCTTTCACACTAGAAGACTCACCTTTGACTTATTTCATCAATGTGAAACAGCTGGTCTTTGTCAGTCAAACCCACAAAAAAAAACATTGTTGGTTCAGACCTCTAATAAGAGTCTAAACACATGCAGAAGTATATAGAGTCAACGTCACATCTAGGCTTTTCTAATTTAAAGCAAAACTTACAAAACTGTGTATACATTCTGCAAAATAAGTTAGATTATGTGTGGCATATAAACACAGGATTACATGGGATGATATGTATTCAATTTGTGTTGTAAATTGTTAACAGTTGCTGTGTGATCATTCTTAAATAGATGAAAGCAAAACCCCTACTCAATCCATCACAAAACACCAATCGTTCACCTAACAATTGGCAATATACCATACATTAGTAATATTCTTTTAAACCGACAATTGATTTAAACTGACAGCATTATTCAGTTTACCCATGAAACATTTAGCCAACCTTATGTATGACTGTGTGTGTGTGTGTGTGTGTGTGTGTGTGTGTGTGTGTGTGTGTGTGTGTGTGTGTGTGCGTGTGTATATGCAAAGCACTAAATTAATGTATTTCAAATTAGTATTTTTTCCATACATATACTTCTATTATGGAGATAAAGCTCAGCTCATGTTCTGTCTTGTTTAGCGGTTTTAAGTTGTTGTTTTTTCATGCACACATGTTGTGAGAACCTTTGAAGTGAAATGTCCATTTATATGGTGTTTACCTTCTTCATTCGGAGCATCACCTCTTCCTTTTGTCTCTGCATGTTAGTTCATACTGTATCTGGTGTTACCTGGTGGACAGAGATGGAGCATGTGACATATAGCATACAGCATTAAAGACAGCTTTCCTTATCCCCTGCAAAGCTGCAAAAATAAAAACACAAAAAGCAGCTGTTGTAGTCGGACTGATTTTTCTTTGGTGAATGGGAGTTTTTATCCTCAAGGCTAAAGTCTACCCTGAGAGTTCCTGGGAGAGAAGTGTTATTGTGTACAGGAATATAACTGAGCAAGGCAGGGCCATTTCACTTGACAGTACTATGTGGTCAGAATAATAGCAGCTACAGTAAATGGATTGAATGGCCAAATAAAAACCACGGTAAAGTATGGGAAACAAATTAAGAAAAGCATCTGCGCAGTTCAGTTCAAGGAAGTCTTCAGTATCAGGACTACAGGGTGGACAGGATAAGTATTTATGTCTTCAGGTTTGTATGTTATTTCAATCCCATCCTGGTCCTTTGGCTGTTGTCCCCTCCAGATCTCTTTCCTCCTCATCTTGTTTCAATGACAGGTTAATTATTTACCATGTCGATTTCACACAAAAGTTTGGTCTAAATATATGTAAGGTTCAGCTAGGAGACGACTTTTCCTCATACTTCCTAGATTCACGCATGTGAGCTGTAGAGGCATGCGTGTCTCAGGAGATTTTCTGGATGGATGGGGCGTTGAGGTAGGAGGCTAAAGTCTGGATTAGCGAGGAATTCTTTTACACACTATAGTCAACCTTGAAACCAAGGCGTAGCATGCAGTCGCCATGGGGATGAGGTTTTTAACGTGGTGAGCATAACCTTTATGACATTATTAGAATACATGAGGAAAATAATGCATTGATAGATTGATTTATTAATGTATTCATAGATAATAAAGTCCTGCACGTACACACTTTATGAAAAAATGTGGAGAAGAATTAGTCACGGGTCACATCAGAGGAAAAAACATCAAAGACTAATGACCCAGTACTCCTTTCCATCCTCCCACGCCCACAACCCCTCTTGTTTCTCCTTTAACCCTCCATTTCTTCACTTCTGAATGCTGTAATCACACCTAATTTTGGAGAGCAGAGTGTACCCAAGCTGATGGTAACTGGGCTGTACCTGGCGTTTCAGCAGAGAGAGAAACTTTCTGACATTTTTTCTTCCTTTACCATCCAATAGGGATGGCTTTTAATCCCCCCCTATGGCTCTTCCCCCATGAAAAAAGTCTTGGACAGAATATTATACAAACTACATGAGGCTATAGCGCAAGTGCTTCATCACTATGGCCATGTTTCCTTTTCTGATGTGCTTAGTTTGACCTAAGGCCTACCAGCTATCCCGTATCTCTGGCAGCTCATTAGCACCAAGGTCAATTTTGCATAACCCTACGGAATAAAGGATCAGTGGAAAAGGGTGGGCGTGCTGGCATGATTTAACTGGATACACTGATACTTCAATGAGCATATATGATTTTTCTTTTTTTAATCATGCTCCCTAAATACGCAGGTTTTTAACTGGACTTTTGCCAACAATCTTTTACCCTAAATTTTAGCATAATACCTACATTTATGTGGGATTTCAGCACCAGAGGGACAGGCCTTGATAATACAACACAGGGCTTTTTAGGAAATGGTACTGGTCAAACTGAGTTTTTCCCAACTGTGGTCACCCTAAACAGAGAGATGCCACAGTTCCATCCTTCAGGTCTAGCTAAAAGACATCCAGTCATGTATCTTCTATTACATCCGTTAAATCATGGGATGATGTTGTTATATTTCATAGTTATCGCTGAGCCAAAGCATCTCTATCCAGGCTGGTTTGTATCCACACTAGAAGGCGGGGGGGTGTGTATAAGTGTGAGCATTGATGTTCTTATCTGTATAGACAGTGATGGGCTCAGTCCCATTAGCGCCCAGGAATTTCAAAGCACACCATAAATAATTCTTTGTTTCCAGGCTCCAAACTCACCTTGCTCCAGAAATACCTCCCTTAATTCAATTAATAATGAGATCCCACAGTCTTTCCTCCATCAGCACTGGCAGAGAAACAGACGACTGTATTTCATGAGATGGAACACAGCTGCCTGTGGAATATGCACCGTCATGGATCAAAAATAGCCACCGCATACAAGATTCATGGGCTCGGAAAACAAGGACAAAATACACCGAACTTTGCCCCGATGAACAGCAGGGGGCAGTGGACACAACAACGTGAGAGAGGTGAGCTTATGCCTGGTGTGCCATCTGTGAAAGCAGGACAGGGAGAATGAATGATTCTGGGCTTTTTCCTTGACACTGTGTCCTTGAATTAATCATTTGATCTCTGATGCTGGCAAAGACTGCACTCCGACAAGTAAGTTCTTTAAAAAGGAATGTTCCAGCAGATGGAAAGTGAATGAACGCTTTTGGGAAAAATCATTCTCCATAGTGGATGTCAACATACAGTACACTAGGTTGAATAGATGATTAAAAAGCTTATGCACAGAGATTAACTTGGGTTCCCTTCGGTGCTGATGAAAGGTAGCCTAATTTCCAGACTGGCAGATTTTCTTTAGAAAATTGCTGTGGATGTTTAGATGCCATTTTTACGCATTTAGAAAGGAGTGTGAAAGATTTTTCCCCGCATGTCACCAATTCAGTCACATCTTGGGAGCTTTTCGTTATTTATAATATAAAATCAAATCTTTAAAATGTTTAATAATCCAATCCAGACTAAACGTCTATATAAATGCATATGATAATTATGTTTTTGTTTGTAAAATGAGAAGCAGTAGTGAGTGGTAAAAGTTCAGAAATTCCTCCTGGGATAAATGGTGCAAGAGACTCCCTATCATGGCTAATGTTCCCATTTTCTCTAGAACTTTTACCTGAGAACATGAGCAAAGCTGGCCTAAGGCTGAAGCAGAGTACAGCTGCTTAAGGCCCCAAAGCGTCCAGGAGCAGAATATAAACCTGAAGTCCTCAGGCCTTTTTTACTGTTTTATGTGTGCACTTTAGTGAGCTTCACTGAACAGATACAGTTCAGTGAAATCACCCTCTGCTTAGGAACCAAAGGGCTTTGTCCGCGTTTGGATTGGAAGTCTTTTCATGACACAACTAATATCCAACTTAATGTCTTCACGCCTTGTAGATGTAAAAGAAGTTGTACTCAAAAAGTCTTTATCTTAATACTTTAAAGTTCCTAATAACAACAAGGGGCTTCGGTCTCTGAGATCTTCTTCAAAGGACATCTAAAAAATATATACCCCTTTTAAAAAGTGAAATTAATACATTTCTTATATGTTTGTATGTTATTGTATACTTACATATTTGATAAATGATCGAGAGGGGACACAGACCTGCACAGTACTGCGTCAGGTGTCTTCGGACAAGTAGTCAGTCGTGAAAGAAAGAAATCGCTTGTTCAGCAAAAGAAAAGAGTAGGAAATGAAGAGGGGGAGACATCCTGTGAAAAGCAGGGAGGAGAAGAGAGTGAAATGAGTGCTTCAGGCTTTCTTAAAAGGACACCAAAGATTAACTTGTCACTGAAAAAAATCGCCAGAATGGGACGCATATTAGTGAACATAATTGTGTTTAAAAGCAATTATACACCAGTTATTTCCTTTTCCCAGAGATAAGAATCAGAACATTGGGCCATTTATGAAAGACAAATTATTGCACTATACAGTAGTTGACAAAGAACACCATGAGCCAAATACTAGCATATTCTTTTGTTAAGAATTGGTATAATCTGTGTGAGTCAAAGCTCATCTTCTTGTGATGAGAGAGTAATTGTACCTGTGAACCATGCTGAGCAGAGAAAGAGGATATTTGGCAAAACAAGCACACTGACCATGACCTCCACGTACGTCATAGAGGCGACCAGATACAGTTCCCCACCACCAAACTGTGTGGCAGCTATACAAGAACCTCAATTAGTCTAGTAATTAGGTCATATATCAAAACAATGAAGCGCCGGGGTGAGGAGGGACAGAGATGGTCGTAGAGGAGATGTAAGAAGCAGAAGAGAAAGAGGGTGGATGGAGCTTAACGTGGAAAGGGGAAAACAAGGACGTACAGGGAGAGGGGGAAAAGGATGGAGTTGGAAAACACAGGTGAAAGGAAGACACCGAAAGAGACGGGAGGAAACCACCATCTGCTTTTAAAAGGCTGAAGCATAAATGAGAGAAACAAGAAGGTGCTACAGGAAGACAGGCCAGTAAATTGAAAGCAACTGGAGCATGGTATGACAGAGGTATAGAGGAAGAGGAAGGTTTGTCGGGACATATAATCTGGTGTTTAGAGTGTGTCTTGTTGGAAATCAGTGAGTGTCATCCTGGTGACAAAACAGCATGGCTCGTCACACTTCTGATTTGTGAGGAAATGCAAGAGCCAGGGTAGCTTCTATCTCACGGTGCACACTGATGACCACGTTGAATTTTGTAACACTTTTTTTTTATCATTTACATGTTTTTATTTTTTTTATGTCTCACCACTCCATTTTTCTTGTCATTAAAAAGTGCAGTTAGGAATCAATGACTAAATATTTAAAAGAATCTGATGCACATTCAGTCAATTTTACAGTTTTACAATTTTATACAATTTTTTGACAACTTTTATAACAACATGTGTATGTATGCCTGTACACATGCATGATCATCCATCCAGTCTGTCTCCTCGTCCCTTTTTCTAAACTGTCATGTCTGCACTGCCAGTCTCCTGAAGGCCAAAGCATCTCATAGCCCACACTTTACAAGGTCCCAACACTGGGGTTGTGTTCAGATGCAGTGGGTAAACACACAGAAAGCACAGATTATGCGAGAAATACACACATACACATACACACACACACACACACACACACACACACACACACACACACACACACACACACACACACACACACATCTTAAACGACAGTAATACTGAAAGCACTACGACAACATGCATAATTAAAGGCACTCCACCTAAAAATAGAATGGTGGAAAAGAGAGACTATGGAAACAAGAGATGAGTGAGAAATGAGAGGACAGAGAGAGGTAAAGGAGAGCTGGTGGATGTGCACAGCAGTAGAGAGGCAAAGTCCCGCCCCTTCCAGCTGACCACCACAGGATTTTATTTCGATATATACAAAATATATATAAGGTAGTCAACAGTAAAGACAAATTATTGTTTGATCCCTTTTGAATTGTGCCATGAATTACTCATATGATGTTTGTCAATTCAAACGAAGTCAGGAAAATTTCCCAATTTGTCGTAGAATATTAGAATAAGACTGAAAATATGTAATTAGAAATCAAAGTCGCTTAAGTGATGTCTCTCGCTGAAACTACGATTGCCGTGTGTTTCGTACCGGGGTTGTACTCACACAAACAATGGGCCTTGCTCATTCTTTTGAATCCCTGCTGATAAAGAGTCCCATGCTAAACAGATACGGTAAGTTAACGGTACATTTATGTGTGGAACATGGATGGCTTAGTTAACTAGCTAGCTAGCAAGCCACGGTATCTGCCTTTTTGCCGTTGGTGGCGTATATAGAGCGAGACAAGAGATGTAGTTCACAGATCGGTTTCACACAAAACTAAATATTATAAAACAAATCTATGACAAAATGCAACTTTCTTGATTATCTTTTAAATTGACAAACATATGTGTAATTCATGGCTCAAATCAAATAGTTTAAAAAAAAACGTGTCTTTGCCGTTGACATCTATACATATTTTTTCCATAATAAGGTCAACCAAAAGGGGCAGGATTTCGCCTCTCTACAACAAAGTATGAAAAAAAATCCAATGCACAAACTGTGTTGATAGTCTGACTTTTGTATTTGGGAGTAAACTTGCCAATTTTCTTTTCCATCATCAAACAAACCATGTGAAATGACTCAAGCAGCTGTCTGATTGCCTGAAAGAAAGGACTTGATGGGAGAGGTGGCTTCATTATGTGGAGAAATAACAGGCAGCCGGCAAAGACGTCTGTGATATTTGCATTATTTTGTGTAGCAGATTATAAATGGTGTTAAAGTGCTCTACATTCACAACATGTTCACGGTTGATTTGCCCAAAGCATGCCATTTCATTTTACATTCCCCAGCCACTTCAATTAAAGAAAAAACACCTTGCTGTTACAAGTCCTCTCCTTACCCCCATTATTTTCTGCCTCTCCTTTATTTCTCCCTCCCTTCTATCATCAGCTTATTACAAATAGGCAATCTCATTTTTTATCTTATTTTTTGTGTCTTGCTGGCCATGCCGCAGTGCACTTTATTAAAATGTATATTTCCAAATCATTCTTCAAAGGCGAACTGTTTGCATGGGGTCATGCTGCATGATACAGGAAATTACAGTGAGACTGAGCTGATAGCACACCTCTTTCTTACCATCTGCTTTCTCTGTATTGGTTTGCCAACAAATGTGCTACACAGCTGCAAATCAAGTGACAACATAGCCCACTTTCGGTCGTTATATTAGCTTTTTATTGTTGTTTCAGATTCCGAAATGCCGCCCAAGCACTTGGCACAACTGTCAAAACAAGCTATTTTCAGCAAATACTTATCTCTACAGCACTCAATATGTGTCCAAGAACCAAAACAAAATACACATATTCATAAAACAAGCCAGCACAGCTCTAAACAAAATGACTGAACTTCTGTAGAGCAGCATAGAGGGAAACTCCTCTGATCCACCCTTGGGCTGTTTATTTGTTTAAGCCCCATAGCCTCGGCTGTCTTGTTGATAACCAACTCATTTGCAATGATAACATGCCCAAGAGGCTAAAATGAGGCCATTCACTGCGGCTGTGCTGATAGAGGAAGAGGAGCTCTGTGATTGGCTTAACTGTGATGTTCAATTAATAGTCAACTCACCGAGTCCTAACGCACATCAAAGTGCCCCATTGGGCCAGGCAATGATTGACAGTGCAGAATAATCCCTGGCACTGAAGTGCTGTGGAATATTATTTCTAACAAGAAAATTTCGCAAGAAATTTTGACAGTGTGGCTTCTACTGCCCGAAGACGTCGCAATATATATACACAGTACGTCAGTGTACTTGTTTGGAGGGTAAAGGTTAGGGTTACACGTCCCTGTTTTTATTATAAGGTGTATGTCATATTTCCTTCATCCTCAGTAGAATAGCTTTAACTTGTCATACTAGAAGAAAAGCACACGTGTAATGTAGTTAATAACTTCAATGGTGTCAACATGTCAGTGTGAGTCGGCATGGACACAATTTACTACGGGAAAAAAACATTTAATTACAGTTGGAATTACATTCTTGTAAAATAACTGTAGTTGGCCCAAAGGTCAATTATTGTAATATATATAAGCTATGGGCATTTGTGTCATCTGCTCATAACTTGATTGTTTTTAACTTGATTCACGGCCTCCAAACATCCGTCTCTCTCTGACCTGCAGCCATCGCTCACTCCGTCTGTCTTTTTCAGGTGTTCGGGTTGCCGCGGAGGACGCCGGACCTCTCCAAGGTTCAAGCAAGAGCCTTACGAGGCCGGTTGCTCCCCCGGAGCAGCCACCTATGATGGAGACCGGAGAGGCGGGACCCCCCGGCAGGATGACCTCGTCCAAGCTGCCCAAAGGGACAGACGGTGAGAGGGTGTCGTTCTCCGCTGGTCTGACTCTTCCCCCGTTCCACAGAGAGGTTGGGATCATTCGATTCAACAAGGTGTTGGTCAACGATGGAGGACACTACGACGCTCTCACAGGTAATGTTACCACTCACTGGTCCAAACAATGCAGCATTTGCTCTGTTGTTGTGAATTAATTTAGATTTGTTCATCCTTTTGTTAAATAACTGATTCATTCATTTGACAGAGGTATAGTTTTCAGTTTATCCGCTGCGGATTGATCCAACAAATGCCGCTTCAGTTTTGACGGCTTTCATGCTTTCTTGAGCCAAAAAGCTGCACAAAACACACTGAGGATTTTGTCCTCTTTTGTCCTCAATGTAAGAAAATCCAAAACAAAAATCCGACTCGCGGGCGCGTTGTCTGACGGTCGCAGACGTTCTCGGCCGTGAAAATAGAATACATTTTGTCTAATTACAGTATTACATAATGTGTTAATGCTAACAATGGTAATCAATCTGTATCTTACTCGTGCACAGAGTGGTACAGCTTGGCGATGCCTTGATGAGTCCAGTCTTTGCCGAGCTGAGGGAGAATCTGACCGAACACATCTGATCTGTGGGAAGAGAAAGATTCAGGGCAGTAAATACTAAATCTACTAAAAAGTAAAAACTCTGACACAAATGTTGTGAATGGGGTTGGAGGATTTAAAGTCTCAGTGAGCAGCCTGAGAACAGGACAGTGTGACTTATTGCTGCCTGAGAATGAACATTTCGACTCTCTCGTACTTGGTGATGGTGCCGTCGATGTCGGAGATTATGACCTTGTCGTCCCAGCTCCACAGGTAGATGGTGCCTCTCGCAGCGACACGTGCCCTGGTACTGAGTGGTTATGCTAAAGGTGACGTCATTAGGCCCCTCTCTTAGCTTCAAGAGAGGACCACTCTGCTGCTTTCTGCCTGCTGGACAGAAAACAGACAAATATATGTCAAAATAAGCAGAATAACAGAACGATGTTGCAATGTTTATAGATGTGTGTGATTCAGGGTCAACAAGAACACCCTGCAGTATCATGTAGTGTCACCAGAGGGCAGTAGACCTCCTCCTCTGCCTGTAACTCTGCTTTGTTCAACAGTAAATAAGCAGAATGCTTTTGACTTCTTATTTTCCACAACAACTGGATGCATGCTTAACACTGAACAGTAACACAAACTAGAATCTCCCAGCTGGCTGGTTCAAACAATATTCAAAGTATTGCTCCTGAGTTCTTAACACTGAGTTTATTAGTCACAAAATGACTAACCTGCTAATAAGGCCTCTGTGGGACATGTTTAGCCAACACTGCTTGTTGGTGTGTGTGTGTGTGTGTGTGTGTGTGTGTGTGTGTGTGTGTGTGTGTGTGTGAGTGACTGTAGTCGGAGCTTTGTTGCTGACTCACTGTGTTTCTGGGGCCTGGTGAAGGGCAGAGCTCTCTGTGGTCAGAGACTCCTGTAGCTCTAACTTGGTCTCTGATGATAACTGAAGAGAGACATTATTAGACATTCTTTACATGATAATGTCAAATAGTGATGTTATGGTTACTGACGCATTTGGGTAACCTGTTTCTAATTTGACTTGAATCATTTACGATGCAAAGTGACTCAAACAGTGTGGGATTCCCACTGACCTTCACTATACCCTAACCCATTGGCTTGTCAACTACAGTTTTGAAGCCTCGGGTTCAGCCCTTTGGCCGTCACCATCTTGGTTCTGCGCAACCAGAAGTGACATGAGAAGGTGGAGCTATCACCGAACGCTTTATTGTCTATTTTACGCAAAATTGGACCAAAATTTACTAAATGAACATCATGCTGTATTGAAGAAGACTTGAAACTAGAGATTGAGACAATAAACTCAATTAGATGGGATTTTAGAGAAAACTGTGCATAGTTACAAAATAATTTCACCTCAGGTTAATAGCAGACAACCTCAAGGTGCCACTCAGAGAGAACCAGGACATTCTGATGTAGCATTTCAAAATTAAAGCCATTCAAAATCGCGTGCATGAGCTGACTTCAAATCACATTCATGAGACAATTTGTATAATTTCAGAATAGATTTTAGAGAAAACGGTGCATAGCTACAAAATAATTTCACCTCAGGTTAATAGCAGACAACCTCAAGGTGTCAAGTGAGAAGTAAGGTCATTTCTCATACAATCTAACTTATTTTTGTCGCCCCCTGATGGCGATTAGAGAGAATGCAAGTTTAAGGCACTACAACATTGGCTTAACTTTTCAGAACAGGAGGTTGCCGCTTGCTGTGAACACACAGTGTGACTTTATCTGAAAGACTTTCTAAAAGTCACACATTCAGTACCTGCTTTACGCCGCTCTTTCTCCAGAACCACCAGCGCCCAGAGTTTTTTGGCATTTTCTCCTTCACCCAGGCCTCCTCAGTAGCCTGACATTGAGATAAATAATTGTGTCAATAGATTAACCTTTTAGGGACAAGGGTCCCCCATTTGGACACAAAAGTCCAAAAATTGTACACTGTCAAGTGTACAAATTGACCAAATATGTTAATTTCAATCACAATATGAAATTCAGAAAGGCTAATAGCAAAAATAATATGCTGTCTTTATAACTATCCTTTTGTGCCCTAAACTAGTTGAATCTAACAAAGTAAACTAAAGAAAAATACAATGTACTATAAACCTATCCTAAAATCTAACCTAATCTAACACTGTTGTTTAATCCAAATTAATAAATGTATAGAAAATGTGAAAATTTAAGTTATTCTGTCTTGAAGATGCTGAACACAGGAAACCTAAAAAACAAAGAAAATACAGTAAATAGCTCCTCAAAACAAATTATTGATGAGCACTTAGTAAAATCTGCCACACTTACTGAGATGCACAACTGTAAAAGTGGATGCCTTTTCAGGTTTCACTGCAAAATAAATCAATTTAAAATGTTACTTAGAAAATGAAAAAAAAAAAAAAAAAGTAAAACCTGACTTCACTTTTGTCAAAAGTGTACCTTTAAAGCTTGTTTAGAAGAAAAAAAAATCCTATTACGTGTGCAATTTTGAAGTGTCTTAAAAACATCCTTGTAATTATTTGACAAACACTACAAAGACTCTTGAACGTTGAGCAATTTGTCAATATTACCTATTAGCCCGAAAGAAACTACTTAGCTGAAAAGGTGACGTGATGGAGTAAAGATGGAGATCTGGGTGGTGAATCGTTTGTCTATAACCGAAAAAAAAAAAACAGTGAGATTCACACGTAACTATAAATGCTTCACACAAAGTATTTTATCAAAAAACATTGATCTATTTAATAATCATGCATATTCAAAACATGTCAGGTAGGGTTAGCCAGGGTTACATTTTCATGGTACTTGATGCTACTGACATCACTCACCGGTGAAGAACTGCTCAATAGCTGTCAATCTGTGGGTGAAAGAAAGCATTAACGTCAACTAAACCTTGCAAATAAAATACTGCATAGCTCCATGCGTTGACAATGTATTTTATGTTACAGACAGTCTTCAAACATCACTCACCAGTAAAGAACTGCTCAATAGTCGTGAATCTAGGAATGAACGAAAGTATTAAACATTGTCGAGTAAATGTTCAATAGCTTCATGTAAGATATGATATTAAAGAATACATTTATTCCAAATCTATCAGTCCTAGATCAAGACTGTCAGTAATTAGTTTACATCGTGTCCAAAACTGTGGCTAAATGTCTCACATTCCTCAGCAGTGCAAACATGTTTAATCTAAAAAAATATGTACAAAAAAATAGCAAGCTCTCAACCTTTTAAACTCGAGGGTCCCCCATTTGGACGCAAAAGTCCAAAAATTGTACACTGTCTAGTGTACAAATTGACTGCCAAAGAACCCACGAAGAACGAATATAATGATGTTATAGTTCTGGAGAAACCTCAGCGACCTGGGAACAACATGAACTAGGTCACTTCTACATGAGACAAACACATCTCCCATACGGCAAGTTTCCAAATAACAAAATATCATAAATCATAACTCCATAACTGACCAGAGAAAACAGCTGCTACTGATCGTTAGCAACGTGCTAGCTCCGGAAGAGCAGCGTAAAAAAGCATGTCCGTTTGACACAGATTACAGCGATATATTCCATTTCTCTCCCCGGTAAACCATCGCAGAGCTGTTCAGCATCAAACACAGAAAAGTCACACAGCTTTATGGAATATTGTACTCACTTTTGGTCGAGTCTCAGCGAAAAAATGAAATATTTCCATACTTCCACGTCTCTGTGTTACAGCTGCATCCGCTCTGTGAGAATCCTTTGTTTACGGAAGTCTCCGACACTCCTCGGATTGTTGGGAGGGATGTAAGTCTCAGCAAATTGGATTTCAGATCTGACATCAGATGGGACGTTTTTCATTCCCATTGGCTAATAGTGCTGTCAATCATCTAACTTTCAATTCCCTGCAATTCTATTGGTTTCTACGGTTCGAAGGCGGGCTCAATGGCGCAAATCGGAGAAAGGGGGCTGAGCTGCAGTCCTGAACAGAGACACAGAGCTGGATCTGAAATGAACACAGAGACTAGAAAGGGCCTAGAAAGGATCCTGGCCTTCAAATGAAGCCCAAACTGCTCTGTTTGATGTATTGAACACCATTAGTGATGTATGCAAGTTAAATATATAGTTTGGTACATGATAAAGTTAAAATAACACACATTTTGCAACATGTGTAAAAGTGTAAACATTGGAACCCTCGCCTGAAATCTCTGTACTAGATCCTCTCTAGCTTATGAATGCTTCACTTGATCTTGACATTAGCATAAGAGGATACCTTTGGCAGGTTCTTCTGAAAGGCCTGCATACTAAGAATCAACAGTGCTGCCAGAGTCCAGTTGTAATATCTGAGAAAAGAGGTTTAATTATTTAATGATTCACCTGTTAGACTGTGATGAGGGTTTAGTCACTGAATAAGGAAATAGGAAAACTCACCTGTTTACAATTCTAACCACCAAATTGGGATTGTCGATTATTGGTGGGAGGAAGGTGGGAAACATTACTGATGAAATAAATCAACCAACATCTCTCCTCATCTTTCTTGGTTTTTCCTTCTTGACAGAGGCTTCACATTCCAACTCAAAGTATCTTTTTGGGCCGTGACGTCTGCGTCCTCTTGGCCCCATTTGTCCGGGGACAGTCAAGAAAATCAAGAGTTCTTCAAAGTCCAAATCGCTGACTAGATGTTTTACAGCAGCCCACTGCTCCTAAATGCTTAGGAAGGGTTAAATGCATGTGCAGCTGTATGTAAATGAGGATGGTAATAATGACAGTGAGGTTTTCTGTGTTGTTGTGACCGTTCAAACAAAGGTTCTGATGTGTGTTGGTTGTAAATGGCCTAAAAAGTAAACACGTTTTTTTCAGTCCATTCGAAATCTAATTAACTTTAGGTCCATGTTTCACTATGATCAACAGACACTTCACAGGTCCATTACACTGCAGTGTCTCACATTACAACAAAGTTTAACGCTTCACGTATACACCTTGTATATCTTGTTCTGCTTTTCCCTGATCCGATCGCTGAATCAGACGGCAACTCTTCTAAATAATGAAAGCATGAATGAAGATGTGTATGTTTGGACAGCAGCTTGTAATGAGTGACTGTGTTATTGTATCAAGATACTCAATAGACTTGATCATCTTTCCCTTAGTCTTTGGAACAGTAACACAGCTGTGAAGGAGGAAATAAAACATTTAACAGACAGCATAGTTGTTGATGATTTATTGGAACATGTGCAGTGTTGACAAAAAAGAAAGAAATGCAGCCTGATGTATTCTTTAACGACTCTTAGACCTGGGTGGGGGGGAATAAATACCTGAACCAAACCAGTGGATCTGAATTGACAAGACTAGATTGAAGTGCAATTATTCAATTATTCAAAATATCCTCCATAGTGACAATTCTGTTACTTATGTTACATCTGAACATGAATCACTTGGTTAACTTCAGTTCCCTTAAAGGAATACACCACTAACCATCTCTAGTGACCATCAAACACTCCCACCAGCCAGTGGAAACTCTTTGATACTCAAAAGACTTTCAGTGGATTGTTCCTTTAAGGGTTGCCAGGTTACATGAGCGTGGCAACCTACGGAGCCTGCGTGGTTCCTAACCCCACAGCATTTGCATACGCAGACAACACAGTGACCACCTGCCTAGTCTCCAGTGTGAGTCTGGCTTCAGTCAGCCAGTCCTCCACCACTCTCCTGGCCTCTCCTCTCAACTGGTTCACCAGTTTAGCTGCCAACTCCAGATCCCCATGCTCTAAGCAGAAGCTAGCATATGACAGAAGCTTGAATGGGTCTAAATCCTCGCTGCCCAGCTGGCCGGGTCGCGCTTCCTGTTTGGCCTCGAACAGCAGCGCAGCTTGAAGGTAGGACAAGAAATACTGGTACAAGGAGTTGTGGGTTTCGTCGACGAGGGCGACCCGGCGAGCCAGCGATCGAAGGGAGTTGAAGCGGGCCCGGAGGGAGGCCTCGCTGTACACGCCGCGCTGCAGCGATTCTTCTGGAAGGGCCGTTGCCAGAGCCAAGGCAAAGTCATTGTCGTGGCAGCTGTCTCGCACAGCCTGAGCAGCGCCCTCTAGAGGCATGGTGGGGGAGTCAGCGTCGGCCATCTTTAACGAGTAGTTGAGAGCCTCCACAGAGAGCCAGAGCTGGTGGGCTTTACGGGCCTCCTCCTCCGCCACCACGTGACATGCAATTAAAAGACAAGAAGGTGTTTACATGAGCCCGGTGATGAAGAGTCCAGATGTTGTACTAGTCTGCCATGAGTCCATATCTTTAAATAAATCATGAATAAACCACATTATTTATTTCTAGAAGAAGTAACTACACCCAGGCCAATAACAACACATAGTGGTGATTACAGGCTCTCTCCACACTCTGACCACCAGACCATCCACCACTGGGATGGTCTGAGTGGATCCAGTTCCTCTTGTGTGGAGGAAAAGGATTGCAGTTCTGGCCTCTCGGGTCGAAAGGTTCAAACTAAGTCCTGAGCCACAGCCACCTCATTCATCACTCCTCTCTCTGACACAATCATATTTAATATTTGTCAACATGAGTCTCAAACTTGTCATCCAGTATAAAGTTTGGATAGGAGACTGATTGCATTGCCGGTTCTGAAACAGAAATGGACCCGTAGAGACTGTTTCAACAGAATTACATTGCTAGGCAACAGTTTGGGTCTAGTGATGTCACAACATGAGATTCTGAAACCACAATTATTCCAAAGGAAATATCACAATGTCATGGTTTTCACAATTATTAAATCATAATAGTTCCAATATAGCTAATTAACCGAAACATGCATCATCAGCTTCTACTGTTTCCAGGTATTTTCATAGTGTAACGTCTGGATGTAATGGTAAATAGGATGAAGGTGTTGGTAGTGTGATATCCACACATTATTATGGACTGTTACGGACTACCCCCCGCCCACTTCAAACTCTTGTGGTCCAGCTTCGTACGTTAGCTAGTTACAAGTGTTGGACCTCTTTGCAGTCACTTGTGGATGGGGCACACTTTGCAACTAGATATCCATCCTCTATAACAACTTTCTGGCAATGTATTGGTGGATACATAAACATTACGTCATGTTGACTGATGTTTTTATATCGATATGTTCAAATTTAGAATTTTCAACCCCAGTCCCTGGGATTGGTTAGTGGTCTGATAACAAAGATGCTTTATTAGGAGTTCACTTTCCTTCTTCATCATGTTCTGTATTCTGACCTCCCCCTGGCTGTCTTCTACAACAAATCTCTCTTCCACACTTTATACTTGATCACATCACAAATTTGACTTGTGGCACTCTAGTTTTTGGATTTGGGAGATGTTTTTGGACTTATTAGAGGAAAATAACAGATGAATTTTGAAAATGAGTGTTGTTCCCCTTTAATCATCCTGTATCAGGACCTCCAGTATTTGGAGCAAGCAGGTGGATCCGCTCTTAAAATGCTACCTGGATTTAGCCAAGCAGCTACTAAGCCAAAACAAGGAGCCCCGTGCATAAACCCCCGAAACAACAGAACCCAAACGGCAAGTCTGATCTAATGCCCATGCGAAGCATCAGCTGGACTATGAAATATCTATATGTAACAGCAAGCATGCTGCAGACCTTAGTAATCATTATCTTAAGAATAAGAGAGCAAGCAAGTGTCCTGAAGAGAGGTCATCCTACCTTTATGTGAAATATCTGTGTGTGCAAGCATGCTGCAGACCTAGAACTAGAACATTTCCCAAGACATTTTGACAGTGTGGCTGCTATACTGCCCGAAGACGCTACAATATATATATACACGCCAATATTACCGGTAGTATCATTGAGGTTCAATTGAGATATCGCTTTTCTCATTTCTGCATTTTAGATTCATACTCTTGTATTGAATCTTGTATTTGTGATGGACAGTCTTGAACTTGAGAGCAGCTTTTGCTTCATAGAAACATATAGTTGACAGCGCGCGCATGTGTGTGTAAGTGTGTGTGTGTCACTATTTCTGTGTTGTAATTAGTTATATTATATTATCATTATTGTTTTGCTATTATTTATATTATTTCTACGTGACACATGTTTGAACAAAACAGGCTCCAAAGACGTTTATGTGTTTTTTTTTACCAACTTTATTATTTCAAAGGAAGAGCAACGTGCTCTCTTCCTGTTTCAACACAAACAACATGCGACGTTTCAAACTCGAGTGGAGTCGTTTTCTCAAAAGACTCTCCAACGTGGAATCCGGTATGTTTTGACCAAAGACTGTAAATGAGAAGGTTTGACACTGTAATACAAAACTAATCAGTGCGGCATTCACAAGGACAGCTACGTGTTATCTGCCTATTTACAACAGCTGCCGTAACTACGACAACAACAGACGCATTCGGCTGAAGGTCGCCAGTTAACAGGGTCCCTAGTTAAACCGTAACACCGGGTTAGCTGTAGCCGCTCTCTGGCAGCGTTCTGCTCGAACCCAGCCGTAATGTCCCCGATCAGGCAATATTCGTTCAGAAGCGGGGAGGAGGGCACGTAGCGCTGCTACCAGCGGCTATATAAGCAAAACGCGGTTACTAACACGATACCATAATGTAATACAATCAGGACCTAATCGAGACTCACTGACACAGATCCGAAGGTGAGTCACCTGTGCAGGACGAGGGGAGCCCCAGAGATCGCCTGCAACAGCGGCGGAAGTCCGGCAGACCGGAAGCGGGACACGCGTTTGACGTCAGGGGTGAGCTAAAGGGAATCCCCGTCGCATTTATATGATGTCCGCCCACCGTGATCGGCTAGTGGTGGCCTTGTAATTAAAGGGACAGTAATTAACCGAGGCCCAGCGAGTGATAGAAGCTCTCTTCTGCTACATTTATGTTGGCCTGTAGTCGTATCCATGGAGATGGAACGTGTGACGTCATCAGAAGCAATATTGGCTTTGAGTCATCAGAAGGAGTATTGGCTTTGATCACACACAAAGAAATTTTGTAAGAGTGTTACAAAGTGAATAAGAATTCATATCACATCAGACAATGACAGACTTCATGATTACCTGTGACAACCAGAAAATGTGCGCCGACGCTTTTGAAACTCTAGATGACTGTATGATGAGTGACAACAAAGATAAAAGCGTGGAGATGGTGGGTTCCTCACCCACCCCTCCCTACACCCGCCCTTCTTTTTTTAAGAGGATATTTAGGAGGAAGCGGCGTGACAGAGAGGTAAAGGAGGAAACGGCTGGTGTATCTCTTCCTGCCCCCTCCACCTCTCCACCCTCCCTCCCTCCATCTCCCTCACCCGTCCCTCCCCCCACCCTCTCTCCCCTTAACAGTCATGTGTTTGATTGTGTGAAGGTTGTCGGAGATGAAAACGTGGTGTTTGATTGGGCGACAGGTTTCTGGGATGAAGACGAGGAGGCGGGCTCCTCTACTCTTCCTGCCCCCTCCACCGCTCCACCCTCCCTCCCTCCATCTCCCTCACCCGTCCCTTCCCCCACCCTCCCTCCCCTTAACAGTCATGTGTTTGCTTGTGTGAAGGTTGTCGGAGATGAAAATGTGGAGGTGTTTGATTGGGTGACAGGTTTCTGGGGTGAAGACGAGGAGGCGGTTTCCTCTACTCTTCCTGCCCCTTCCGCTACTCTTCCTGCCTCTTCCTCCTCTATACCCAGCTATTTTCTACCTCCCCCACCTCGCCCACCTCGCAGCAGATGCTATGAATTTGCCAAATTTGTGTTTGAATATGTGAGGGATGAGCCCGGAGATTGTCTTCATCGTCTTTCCTTTATTTGTTGTGCTTTGGGTTTGTGTATTTTTTGTTTACACATTCATTAAAGTGGCGGGTTTCTCTACTCTTCCTGCCCCCTTCACCTCTCTACCCTCCCTCCCTCCTCCATCTCCTTCACCCATCCCGTCCCTCCCTCCACCCTCCCTCCCTTTATCAGTCATGTGTTTGACTGTGTGACGGGTGACGGAGATGAAAATGTGGAGGAGGTGTTTGATTGGGTGACAGATTTCTGGGATGAAGACGAGGTGGGTTCCTCCCCTCTCCCTCACCCGTCCCTCCCTCCCTTTATCAGTCATGTGTTTGACTGTGTGATGGGTGACGGAGATGAAAACGTGGAGGAGGTGTTTGATTGGGTGACAGTTTTCTGTGATGAAAACGTGGAGGAGGTGGGCTCTTCTACTCTTCCTGCCCCCTCCACCTCTCCACCCTCCCTCCCTCCTCCATCTCCCTCACCCGTCCCTCCCTCCTTTTATCAGTCATGTGTTTGACTGTGTGACGGGTGACGGCGATGAAAACAGGTGGTGGCACAGCAGGTGGCACCTTGGTGGTATCCCCTGCCATCAGTGTATGAATAGGTGTGAATGTGTGAATGATGACATGTACTGTGAAAGTACAGTCCATTTACCAAAAAATTAAAAAAAGAACATGATATGAATAATACAAATATCAGTAAATTAGAATAACAATAACAAAGAAATATAAGACAGAGAGAGATATTAGACAGAGAGATATTAGACAGAGAGATATTAGCAGTAGTAACTAAGCATGTATTTTTAAGGTACACCACATTCTCTGTGTGTTTCACTGAGAGAGATGTAAAGAATACAATGTTTGTATTGCCTTGTTTAATTACCATTGCAACAGGAAATCAATCAATGAATGACTGAAAGAATGATTATTAAAATGTATTATCAATGTGTCATGCATAACTACACACAACCCACTTACAAGTAACCACTTGCGGCTAAGATTACAAGTAACCACAAATTCATACAAGGCAGGACCAGAGTGTAGTGTACACATTTTAATAGAAAAGAAAAATACAAAAACAATTCAGCAAATTCTGAGGTTAATGTTACTGAAAGCTACTGAGGCAGACTGATTATTAAGAAAAGTTACAGTACAAAGTGATTTTGTGGTTTTAGTTTGTGGTATTAAAAATGTGAGCTCCAGAGCAAAATACAAAACTGGTACCGTCTGCTTTCTTTGAGAAATTAGTGTTAACTGATTTAACATGGAGTCTAATGGAGCAGTTGGTTGGAGTTCATGTAGCTCTGCGGCTCTTTCAGCTAAATGTGTAAGTATGTTGGATTCCATAGACACTTGGCTGCGACAGCACAACATTTCCTATCATTTTGACCAAAAATGGTGTATAAAGAGTAAAAATTGTGGGACCTGGAGCAATTTGTTTGGAAAAAAATCACAGAATACTTTCCTGCTCTGCTCCACTCTGACAGTTATGTCCTCACTCTAGCACTAAATATTATGTGCAATACACACCCATTATAAAATGTGAAACAGACCCAAAATTGTTGTGAAATCTTTTAATAGTTTATTAAAAGATTGAATACATAAAACCATAAACATACATTACTTTGTATGTACTTTCATACGCCATAGAGTTCTGAAGTGCTGCCCCTGATGGTGGAGAGGACTGTGGCCATGTCCTCTCCCTTCAAGACACTCAACTCCTTCAACGTATAGATTGCCAGTCCTGGGTGCGAGAACTGGCAATCATTTTTCTTTACCTGTTAAGAGAGACACACTTATGACATCAATGTTGTCAAATTGTACTAACCCTGTTGGTTCAGCTGTACCAGAGCTCTCAACAGCACAATACTGGCTGTTTGGTGGCGACATCTGTAGTCTGACAGAAAAAGGGTTCATCCAAAAGCTTTGACGATTACATGAAAATATATATTTTGAAAATGACTACCGATAGTTTTAGGCCTAAGTAGCCAATAGCTGATGTTTAGAACTAATAATCAATATCTGAACAGTTCTGTAGTCCATTCTTGAGAACCTTCAGATCATTGGACATTAAAACTAAGACAAAGACTTTTTACTGTAAATGAGTTAGCTGCATGTTTAATAGGGAACACTGAACCACAAATTAATCCTTAAAATTAAGATTTAAAAACATGGATCATAATCATAATCTATTTAGACATAATAAGCTTCAAATTAGAAAGAATAATTCACTTTCAGCTAAACATGGCACAAAGTGACTTCACTTGTAATTAAAATACACATGTAAAGCAATAATTTGCAGTTATTAAACATAGTAAGAGCTGGAAAATAAACCTGGTATTCACTAATGACAATAGAGCAGTGTTTTGGTTTCCCTAAGCCTCAAGTTAAATGTACCCGTCTTGGCAGGAAATATGGTGCGTCGGTCTCCACCATGATGCGATCCAGAGGGATCTGGCGGACAGCATCTCGGGCCGCGGTGGCGTTGATGTGATCAGGGGTGTGAAGCCCACATACAGGTTGGGGAACTCTGTCAGGAAGGGCTCAATCACTGGATAACTGTTTGTGAAACAGTGCCTGAAACACATAAGTGAGAAAATTCACAGATTAAATGCATAACTGATTACTCTTTTAGGGTCCTTAAAGTTGTAATCCTCAAATATTGCATTCTTAGCTGATTTGGCAAAAATAAACAAATCTGTTGGCAAAATAAATGACCAAAATGACATTTTTGATGAATGACTAAAGTGACAAATACATAGTGTTCCTGTGACTGTTTAGCTAAATAATTTATATTAACTGGCTATTGCTTGAAAAGGTCAACCTAAATACAATCAAAAGTAGGGTTGGATGTACAAATTACCTTAAGGATTGTAACTTAAGCAAAAATACAGGCAGGAAATATTTCAGAAGATTTAAAATGAGAAACATTGACGGATGATTTCCTCTCAGCACACCTGTGAATTTTGCAGTCCCTCGGGACACACTTCTTCATGATTTCCAGCAGGTCATCATCTGCGTCCCTACAGTGGATCACCAGAGGCTTCTGCATAGCCACAGCGAGACGCAGCTGACGCTCAAACACCTTCACAGTGAAGCAGAGAAAAAAAAAATTGTTATTATCATTGCATTCCACATACAAATATTTCTGACATCTTACCAATGATAAAGGCCATTTTAGTTTAAGATAAACAGCTAGTTACTGTATTACAAAGTTGTATTCAACCGAGACGTACCCGTTTTTGCTTGGATTTGTTGGTGGAGGTTTTGTGGGAGTAGTCCAGGCCAATCTCACCAAATGCCACAGCTTTTGAATGCCGCATGGCCATCAGTATATCGTTTTCCTGGACACTTGTGTAGTCTTTGGCAAAGTGGGGGTGGCACCCAAATGCTCCCCACACCATGTCTTCAGCCAGCAAACCTTCCCACAGGGCCTCCCTCACCATGACCCTTGGGTTGCTGAAGTTGGTAATACAGCCCCTGAACTCTGGAGGAAAGCTGCTTCTGTAGTGAGCCCGAAAGCTGTTGAATGTTCCGCTGAAGCGAAGCTTTGCGTATAGCATATCTATGTGGCAGTGAGAGTCTATATATCCATAGTCTGGGTTAGTCACAGCCTTTCCTTTTAACATAACAATCTGAAAAAAATAAATAAATAAATCAGGTGAAAAATGACACCTCCCATTAGCTTTAAACCCTCAGAGGTTTGATTTTTTTTTTTGGGTTTCCACTATATTTTAAGGGCCTAAATTGTACAAATGTTGTGGTTGCTTTTGAAAAACAAATACAATACAATAAATAAATACAAAAAATATATATTAAATAACTGATTGCATGCAACTAAAACATTTGAAATGATATACAAGCAAATAAAACAAAAGATAGATTTTTAGGTGTCAGTTAACTTACCCTTCGGCCAGTTTCAGTTTGGACATCGAGTCCACTCCTGTTAGCCATTGTTTGTCCTGTTAGATATGGTGCAAATATACAAATAAATCAGTTATCTCTTTACAAGAACTAAACATAACGCAAGAAATAGCACATTTGAGAATCAACCAAAGCAGCTTACAACAGACTTTTAATGTTGATTTTAAAGTAGCTGATAGAGCCTCATATCGTCAGGCAGTGTGTCCCACTGATATGTAGCTCTTATAGAAAAACCTGAAAATGATACAATCTTGTATGGTGGATATTCTTGAGGATGTAATATAATTTACTGAGCAAGTACACACAAAGTAACAGTGGTGGAGGGGCTAAACCATTAGAAATTGCATAAACCAGACACAAAATTGAAAATAAACTAAATATCTCAAAGCTTAGTAAATTGTATTTGTCCAGTATCCTACAGTCACTGTTTTGTAGCATATTATACTGAATATCTTTGTGTTTTGTGCTGACAAAACAATACATTCATGGACATCACCTTAGAATTAGAGCAACTGAGATTAAAAACATGTCAGTATTTTTTTAACACAGCATCATTTTATTGACCTAACGATTAATCTCGTAAAAAAAATAGCACTTACTCGCGGTAGTTTACCAGCGCGACCATTTGTGGTTATTAACGTAATTTGCGGAGGTGTATTCACAGAATTTAACAAGCTTCATGTCTGTTGGTATACTACAGCTAACCCCAAATAAACAGATTTAGCTGTACTGTGTTTAACTGCAATAAATGGGCAAAAAGGAACACTGAAATAACAACATAATGATGCCGATTTGTAAAACAAATGCATGTTGTGTTAGTTGTCTCCGCTATTTTATCACTTTTAAAATACTTGTTTTCTCAATGGAGCTCGGATCGATGGGTGCTAGGGTAGGCTAACACTGTAGCAGCTCCATCAACAATCACAATTACGTTATATAGGCGTAATTACGGCAGCGTCTTTTCCATTATTTGTACCGTATGGTTTGCACACATACATTTATACACATCGTTTCGCCCGGTCTCTACTAATATGAGCTATTGTAGAGCTCTAGGTGAACACTTAGGCTACAGAATTTGTTTCCTGATTCAGCGTTAGCACGTCAGTGATGACAGGAGGAACATCTCAACGCAGATGTGCTATTGAGAGACAGCGTGATGCGGCAAAAGGCACACTTTTTAGCGCTCAAATGAATTGTAACGGATTTAATCTCAATCTGTGTTGTTACTGTACACCGCTAAAATATTCGGTTTCAGGGGAATATGTCACAGTACAGAAGCTAAAGACAATTACTTCTAATTCACTTGGACTTCAATTTTACTCAAGACAGAAATATCCTCACATTTATGATGAAAGCAAGCAGTACTCAACTCACGATGCATTTCAGTCTGTCTCACAGAGTAATATCACATGGAACAATGCTAATGTGTGAGGCTGCAAGCTAGCTAGCCAAATACATGAGTCAACAATCACTTACCTCAGATAAGAAGTCAAAGAGGGGGAAATAAACTGTAACACAGTATTTATAAGAAAGCAACAATAACACTACAAGCCAATCACTTTTATCCTACCTGAAGAGTGTCATCAGATTCGTCCTGGGTAAAGAAGTCATCCAATCAGAGTCAACTTCAATTTAAAAAACCCCCCTAAAAACTTGTTTACAGAGAAGCTGTGTGAACCACACACACACACACACACACACACACACACACACACACACACACACACACACACACACACACACACACACACACACACACACACACATTAAAACATTTACATCATGTCAAACTTTGCAGCCACTGAACAATGAAAACATGAATATTCAGTTGACTAAATCACCTTTTGAGCTGGAGAATTTGAGGCGCTGGGTGCTTTGTCCTTAGACCAGAACGGTATGACTGGTGGAGGCGTTTCAACCTTCTGACAACACATGATAGCAAGTTAATGATACTTTTAAAACTAATACAAACTCTGTATATTTTCATTATATGCAGACAATTATGTGAAATCCAGCAGAAAGGCAGGCCTATATATGTAATGTTTAAGTACCTGTTTGTTTAAGGTTGGTGGACTGATCTGGCCGGCATCTGCCAGGTTGAGCATTGTCCAACGCACTTTTTGGGCCTGTGATCTCTTCCCCTTCCTCGGCATCTTGGAAAATATATTGTGATGAAAAACAATTGTAAGAAATTTGTTGTTCCGAAATAGTGTGTTATTATTAACAGTTGTAATAGTCATGCCGTTATCTTTTTTGTTCAGCAAACATTTTGGTATTGTAAATTTGTGGTCAGGTTGATAATGTGGGGTCATGAGAAAGTTATAAATTTTGCTACATGTGCAAGTTGTTTTAGAAGTCTTGTATTTATTGTGATTACTGCTCTTGAAAGGAGGATTCGGGTAGCTTACCGTGGAAATGTAGAGGTGGAAAAAGGATACCTATACAGGGAAAAACTTACCAAATATGTTAATTTCAACCACAATATGAAATTCAGAAAGGCTAATAGCAAAAATAATATGCTGTCTTTATAACTATCCTTTTGTGCCCTAAACTAGTTGAATCTAACAAAGTAAGCTAAAGAAAAATACAATGTACTATAAACCTATCCTAAAATCTAACCTAATCTAACACTGTTGTTTAATCCAAATTAATAAATGTATAGAAAATGTGAAAATTTAGGTTATTCAGTCTTGAAGATGCTGAACACAGGAAACCTAAAAAACAAAGAAAATACAGTAAATAGCTCCTCAAAACAAATTATTGATGAGCACTTAGTAAAATCTGCCACACTTATTGAGATGCACAACTGTAAAAGTGGATGCCTTTTCAGGTTTCACTGCAAAATAAATCAATTTAAAATGTTACTTAGACAATGAAAAAAAAGAAGAAAAACCTGACTTCACTTTTGTCAAAAGTGTACCTTTAAAGCTTGTTTAGAAGAAAAAAAAATCCTATTACGTGTGCAATTTTGAAGTGTCTTAAAAACATCCTTGTAGTTATTTGACAAACACTACAAAGACTCTTGAACGTTGAGCAATTTGTCAATATTACCAATTAGCCCGAAATAAATTACTTACCTGAAAAGGTGACGTGATGGAGTAAAGATGGAGATCTGGGTGGTGAAGGTGAATCGTTTGTCTATAACCGAAAAAAAAACTAGTGAGTTTCACACGTAACTGTAAATGCTTCACACAAAGTATTTTATCAAAAAACATTGATCTATTTAATAAATGCGTGCATGTGTGTGCCTGGACACACACACACACGCAGGTCCACACACACACGCAGGTCCACACACACACACACACACACACACACACACACAGCAAAGTTATCCATCAGCCATTTTGTGTCGTCTAACAAAGCACTAGGCAATAAGCAATATTCAAAGTCCCCCCCCCCCAGACACACACACACACACACACACACACACACACACACACACACACACACACACACACTACTGTATGTACAGTAAAGTAGAGATTTAACCCTTTAAGATCACATCCCCAGTAATATCAAAGTTATTTAAAAATGTATGGAAAATATGACCAAAAAACAGTAAATGTCTTCCTATCTTTCAGTCAACAGCCAAGCATCTTTTCTTCTTTAAAAACAAAAGCCACAAAAATAGCAAGCTCTTAAGGGCTGCCTATCTGACAGAGTAAAATGACATGGAACAATGTTAAATGTCAACCATTTTGACAAGTCTTCCTAGCAGGGAAGCCACGCCCCAGACACACGCAGATCCACACACGCAGATCCACACACGCGCATATCCACGCACACACGCGCGCGCACACACACATCCACACACACCCACACACACATCAGCAAAGTTATCAGTCAGCCATTTTGTGTTGTCTAACAAAGCATTAGGCAATTAGCAATATTCAAAGTCCCCCCCACACACACTACTGTATGTACAGTAAAGTATAGATTAAACCCTTTAAGCAATATTGAAGTTATTTAAAAATATGACAAAAAAGTAAATTTCTTTATATCTTTCATTCAAAATCCAATCATCTTTTATTTGTAAAAAAAAAAAAATAAATAAAATATATGACCTGTACTTAAGTAATATTAAACCAAACAATTTTCAACCAATGATATAATGGAATTCATCCAATCAATCTGTGACAAGGAAGGTGTCAAGAGTCACATTCCTCTAAAGCTCCATGTCACTGTAAAGCAGCACACTTCTTAGTAGTCAAATAAAATGTTAAGCATTTGACGTCAATTTGTGTGGTACAACATTATTGTTTTACTGTGCAATACCTCACAGTACAGAAGCTAAAGTTATTGTAACTCCTGCTTCAGGTAGACTGCAACAATACTCTGACGTCATCCAATAGAAATTTTGTCTTCCACCATTACACAGCAGCTAGAGGCCGCCTATGAAGCTAATGCTAACAGATATGTCCTAATACAGTAGTACATGTATGATGAAAGCAACCAGCACATCCATTCAGCATTCCAACAATAATAAGCCCGCAGGATTACAGTCAGTGTGCTTTGGCACAGGCAGTATTACTGCCTTGTGCCACAAAGCCACACTGAACTATTTACCACAGTGGACACACCAAACAAGAAATGTAAAAAATGAGAACTAAAAAGGCTGAAGAATAACTGAGGAAGGGGGCGTAGTCTAGTCTCTGTCAGTGTCATTTTTACCAGGACGCTGCCATCCAGGCCCCATCCTGTAAAAAGCATATGAACACAGATTCCTAAAAAAGGGTCCAACTTTACCCACATGCCATCCTTAGTATCCTTCCCATCTCTTGTGCTCCCAGAATGCAAAGCAGCTTAGACAGTGGGACCCCGCCACAGTTTGGCTGCGACAAAGGAGTTGTGCGGAGTACCCTGCGGGCCTTCTGCTTTCTGGCTGGCAGCTTTACATATAAAACAGGCAGGCCTATCTGTCTGTGCACAGGCTGCGGCCACAAAGTCCAAATCCCCAGCTTGGAGTACTCGGAGGATCCTTGCTCTGCAGTTCTGCACAGGGAGAGATTAGCAACAAACACTAAACATGACTCTTCTTTCTGTTCATGTCCCAGGCCCAATCCCAATCTCCACTCTCACGGACTCTGATGCGTGTTCCCGCAAAGTACGTGAGGGTTTAGGGCCGTCCCACTGTCACATCGTCGAGTGTTTGAGGGCTCTCTCGCAGACATTTTGAGCCCTTTATGAACACTTTCCAAAGACTTTGCCTGAGGGAATTACCCACAATTCATAGCAATTAAACACGGGGTGACCAGTTGAAGCGTGGAAGCCGGAGACGTTAAAAAAAAGGTAAACAAAGAGGACGGCACATGTGTGTTCAGCCTGGCAAATTAAATGTACACAAACATTAAGGATTAAAGATGGAACATGAAAACACATGAAAGCAGAGGAAGGAAGCAGAGATTATATCTCACTGATTTATTCATCAAACATTTCATTTTGTCATTGAAGCTGTTTTGACAAAAACAAGTAAATATATCATTTGACAATTACCTAGATTATTAATTGCCTCTCATCTTGCGAGGTAAAAACCTGGAAAACATTCAAATCAGGGAGTAAGAAGTATAAAATGAATACCCACGATTGTACATAACATTTTATGATGTTGTCACGTGATATGTTGCAGTAAAGTGCTTCAATATGGAGTTTTAGTCAAGTCATTGGTGCTGACCAGCTCTGCAGCAAATAAGAAACATTTGAATTCTGTCTTTACTGTTGCTCTCATTATTGGTCACAGTAAAGTAAGTAATCCACCATAGTTCATTTATGTGGCGTACAACGTATCCAGAGGTGGTGAACAGTGACTGTGACACATGCAAACACTGCCATCTAGAGCATGTTATGTGAAGTTACACATTCTAAGATGTGAGGCAAATTCAAATATATCTATTTGAGGCACATTTAGAGCAGATAAGGCTAAATTTTTAACCTTGACTGGTTGAGAAACAAACCAAATTTTGATTGGTCATCATTAAATTAGACTCTTCAACTGTGTCTGTGAATTTAGCCCAAATCTATCTGGACAAAAGTTAAGGACTTGGCTTTAGGTTCACAAACCTTTGACAATAAGCTTCCACACAATATTTGAAAAAAAATACACAGCAGGTCCCTTTCTTACTGTATGACTTAAGTACTGCATCTTATGGACCCAGAAATGATTGATTAGACAACTGACAAAAACATTTGATGAAATGTGTTGTAATTTGTCAGAAAATCTTAATCTGCAGTAAATTAAAATACACAAAAAAACACTACAAAAGCACCGGGCTCCATATTTGACGACATGTGAGCAGTGCACATTTCGTGTCTTGTAATACAGAATGTTTTTCATTGAAGCACACATTAATAGCTATCCTGACCTCTAGTGGGTGCATCTAAAAATGACGTGCTCAATGCATTCATTTGAGTCTCACGATCGATCACAATCCTCCTCAATCTGTCAGGCCGGCTGTCAGGGTTGACCCTTAAATGGGAAGTCCAAAATTTAATTACTGACCTTTATCACTGACAATACAAATTCATATGTATTTCCATGATGAATCAATGTATTGTTATCATTAAACCACATTTATACTTGTCATCTGAAACCCAACTCCAGATGTGCAGAACACACATGTAAAGAGAACTGCAACGTGTCAAGCTAAGTCAAAATACCTCACCAAAAACCAGGGTCTCAAAAGAAAAGGAAAATGATCAAAGCAGAGAGGCAATGGCCAATTTTCTGTCCAGAAAACGTGTGAAGAAGCACCAGGTTTGACAGGTGAAGCTGACTGTGGCAAATATGAGGAGCAAGACAGACTAGCAAATAAATGTCCACTGTAGCGGGCTCAGTTCTAAAGAAGAAGTGAAGATACTGGTGTCATATGAAACTACACGACCTGGACTGAGGGGCCCAATTTAGAAAAATCTTGTCCCTCCCTGTCCATAATTCCTAATAGTTGGCTTGGCCACTGAATAAGTTAGCAACTTGATTCTGCTACAGCACATCCGTGTAACCCTAACAGCCTAAATGATCACTGTACATCATAAAATAAATTACCCCGGACAATGAGGCCTATTTGTGTTTGCTTTCTATGAAGTTAAGCATACAATCTGGCAACAAAACAAAAATATTATTTTAATTTGTAATACAATAGGCATCTGCTTTACTCACAAAGATTTGTTTTCCACATTTCAATTCTGAGGTTCTATGTTTTGCAATTTACTTGTGTAGTCTCATTGTTTGCCCCATTAACCAATGGGCCTCAGGACTAATTGATGTCTGGCTGTGCAGTACTTTGGTTCACAGCATCCCAATAAATATACTGCACGGACCAAATTAAATGCAGTACTGATTCTCAAGGTCTCTAAAAAGGATCAAACTAATTTAGGTAATCCCCTGACCAAAATTCCACAGGTACAAAAGTATTTAGCACTTTTCATATTGTACACTCCACAAGCTTCCCTCCGGCCCTACATTGAGCCCCCTGTACACAATCCATCAAACACTAATTACCTGATCATGAATTTGCAGGATATTCAAAAACACCACTTATACACAATTATGTTGCTCCTTATTACAATGCATAGACAACAACACAGCTGACCACACCCTACAGGCAGTGTTGTCGATGTAGGGAAATTTAGACCCAGATAACTATCTAAGCTGCCTCCCAACAGCTTGTGTGAGCTGTAAGATTCTGCGAGGGGATTTTATTGAAAAGATCTCCTTGGTGTTGGTTTATGACCAGGCATTGCATAGGTGGTGGTTGGGGTTAGGACTGTTCGTTAATGGTAGGCCTAGCTGTAAGTTCACGGAAATAACTTTAAAGATACAACCAAAAAAAACATGTCCCTATGGTTCGCATAGGGAACGCTTATGGGGCTGAATGACGCGTGTTGAGAAAGCAAGTGCCTTGTTCTCACAGTTATGCCGCGGGGTTCACACACATCATTATACACGTTTTACACCAGCAGCTGAGCGGACACAACAGGTAAAACAACGTTAGGGTTAACTTACCTGTCGGCGTATTATTTTGCCGTCTTCACACATTTCCTGCGTCCCCTGTGGACTGAACGTTGAGAGAAGAAACTGACGTAAAGCCCGAATCCGAAGGCAGCAAACAAACCGACTCCAGTAATACAGATATGTAAGCTATTATGTTGAGTATGTTAAGAAGCAGTGTTCCGGTGTATGTGTTTTGTGCTTTTATTGTGGAGGAGGAGACGGAAGGAGAGAGAGGAAGCTATTATGTTGAGTATGTTAAGAAGCAGTGTTCCGAATACAGAGCCCCGTGTCTGCTATTTTATTATTATTATAAGGTATAGGCGCAATATAAACCCTCGGCTACATTGGTGGCAGCGGTGGGATGCTGATGCCCATGAAAAACAAAAACTGTACTATGATGGAACGGCCCGTCATCAGCCGTATCGAGAAGGGGACCTCGTATGGCTGCATAATCCCACGGAGGACCGCATGAAACTTGCTCCCCACTGGAAGGGACCCTTCAGTGTCCTGGCTGTGTTGGACTCTCAAGGAGAACAGGGACTCATCTATCGCATTGGCAGTCCTCTGGACCTCCACGGACCGGAGCAGGTTGTTCATTATGACAGACTAAAACCGTACACTTTGCTACGGCCTGCTGGTTCTTCAAGTAGCCTCCCAGCTTCTCCTCACCATGCTCCTTCGCTGCAGGACGAGGGGTCTCCAGAGGAGGACTGTGGGGTTGAGGAGCCATGAACCACAACAGACTGTCTCGTTCAAAGAGATTTGTGAGACACCCAGCATATTTAAAGGACTTTGTCACATATCACTAACTGGTTGGTTTTTTTTGAGTGATAAATGAGTGAATATGTCTGTTAACATGTTTCTTCATTGTAGCAGCACATGCTTTATATGGATGGTGTGTCCAAACACTATGGGGTATCAGCTATGTCTGGTGTCTATTGGGGTTAGTGGGGCATATTTTCTGGAGGCTGTGCAGTTGGGTGATAGAAGGGTGTATAATGTTGTTTATTACCAAATGTGTTAGAAAGACATGTTACTAGGGTTGGAAAATGTGATATATTTTTTTTTTTGCATTCAGAATGTTTAGAAACGAGGACGTTTCTTTATGGAGGAGGGGAGATATGTAAGCTATTATGTTGAGTATGTTAAGAAGCAGTGTTCCGGTGTATGTGTTTTGTGCTTTTATTGTGGAGGAGGAGACGGAAGGAGAGAGAGGAAAGAGTTTTCTGAGAAGGGTGTGGGAAGGATTAAAGTGGCGGTCATCTTGGCGCCGAATACAGAGCACCGTGTCTGCTATTTTATTATTATTATAAGGTATAGTGTTAAAATGTAAGCCTATTTTTCATGTTCTCAGGTTACATGACTGTAAATATTGTTTACTCTTAGCGACACAAGAGCGCGCAAGAGCACACACAATAATTAATGTGATGAATGTTCATGTATTGTATTTTGACTTAATGGACTTCCCGTACATGGACATTTGTATGCGTGACGTTTTTCATATTCCAGTCAGTCCGCGCTCAATCTAACTGGCAGATGGCCACATTTCATTGTTCTGAAATAAATTTCCTAAAATGAGAGAAGTCGTCAGCCTCCTTCCTACGCATCGTCAGCAGCACCACTCTGCTGATAAAACTCAACAGGTTATGGGCCCAGGAGACGTTTGGAGGAGAAGATAGTCGACGAAAGCCAAGAAAGTTGCAACGGATCGCGTGCTGAGGAAGGCTGCTAACCTGAGGAGAGGGGCAAGCTAGCATGGCAGAGCAACGAAGGGCAAGTAGCAGCAGGCTACATCGACTGGTATTCGACGGCGACGAGGCAAAGTATGAAGTTTGGGAAACTAAATTGTTGGGACACTTTCGTTTATTAGGGCTGAAAGACACTGTTGAATGAGCCAGTAGCAGAAGCTGAAATAGCAGCAGATCCTGAGAAAAACGCGGACGCGTATGCAGAGTTGATCCTACTGCTAGATGACAAAAGTCTGTCTCTGGTAATGAGAGATGCGCAAGATGATGGCAGAAAAGCGTTAAATATTCTGAAAGACTATTATGCAGGGACGGGAAAGCCTCGTATAATTAGTTTGTACACCACGCTGACCTCACTTCAAAAGTCCATCGGCGAAAGTGTAATGGACTATATCATTAGAGCAGAGACCGCCATAACTGCCCTGAGAAGCGCGGGAGAAACGCTGGGGGACGGTTTGCTGGTGGCTATGGTGCTGAAGGGATTGCCAGAGAGCTTCAAGCCATTCGCAATTCATGTGGCGCACACCTACGACAACATCACGTTTGCTGACTTCAAGACCAAATTGCGGAGTTTCGAGGAAACCGAGAACATCAGAGCAACCGGGTCGAACGACGACAGCGTGATGAAGACCCAGGGGAGAACCGGACGGCGACCTCCCAAGGCTAGCAGCGCACATGGACCGGGCAAAGACGACAGCGAGATGGTGTGCTTCAAGTGCGGGACCAAGGGGCACCGAGCGAGAGCGTGTCGACAGAAGACGTGGTGTAGTGTTTGCAAAAGTGACACACACAGGGACGCGACATGCAGACGAAAAGACAAAGACAGAGACCGAAGGGACGGCGTGAGCAAAGTGTCGGAGAATGCTGAGGTAAAGGAGGACTTCGCGTTCAAGATGGCGGACGGACGGGCCAGTGACAAGCGGCAGCCGGCGCGCACCATCCAGGAGAGGGGCCTGATGGTGGACACCGGGGGCACATCCCACGTCATCAACGACATCGCCTTGTTCACAAGTTTCGACAGCACCTTCAGGCCGGAGACTCACAGCGTCGAGTTGGCTGATGGGACCAGATGCAGCGGCGTCGCTCAGCGGAGAGGCACGGCAGTGGTTACCCTCATCGACAGCAGTGGACGGCGGTGCAATGCGAAACTGTTGGACGCTCTGTGTGTGCCGTCGTACCCGCAGAACATTTTCTCGGTGAAGGCAGCAACCACGAATGGGTCCACAGTCGTCTTCAAAGAAGACAATGATGTCTTGATAACCAGATATGGTACCAGGTTTGACATTCATGTGTATGGCAGGTTGTACTACCTGCACACTGAGATTGAGTCAACTGATGATAAGTGTAATGCAACCCACGACATCCAAGCATGGCATGAGATACTAGGCCACTGTAACTATGATGATGTGCTTAGGTTACATGATGTTGTTGATGGTATGCAGATCAAGGGGAAAATGAGTAAGCCTGAGCAAGAGTGTGAGGTGTGTATTCAAGGGAAGTTTACACAAACTAGAAATAGGAACCCCGATGCCAGAGCAAAGGCTCCTTTAGAAATGGTACACACAGACCTTGCAGGTCCAATAGCCACTGAGTCATTAGATGGGTACAAATATGCACAGTCTTTTACTGATGATTACTCAAATGCAGTGTTTGTTTACTTTCTAAAGAAAAAGAGTGACGCAGTGCAGGCAACTGAAAAATTCCTTGCAGATGTATCCCCTTATGGGAAGGTGAAGTGTATGCGATCTGATAATGGAACTGAGTTCACAGGTGGTGATTTCCAGGCGCTGCTGAGGAAAAGCAAAATTAGGCATGAGACGACAGCTCCGTACTCACCGCATCAAAATGGAACAGCAGAACGTGGGTGGCGTACTCTTTTCGAGATGGGCAGGTGCATGCTAATTGAAAGTGAGTTACCAAAACACCTTTGGCACTACGCAGTACAAACAGCAGCAATGGTACGCAACAGATGCTTGAACAAGCGCACAGGGCTGACTCCTTACGAGATGTTGACAAACAAAAAGCCCAATGTGTCCAGAATGCAACGATTCGGGTCTGTTTGCTACACTTATAAGCAGGAAAAGGGAAAGCTTGACTCCAGGTGTGATCAGGGGCGTTTTGTGGGGTACGACAAAAATAGCCCAGCGTATTTGGTGTATCACCCAAATACAAACAAAGTGCAAAAACACAGGCTGGTGAAATTTGTGAGCAAAACAGCTGCAGAAAAACAAACACAGACAGATGAGCCAGATCTAAATGATGACAGTGTGGGGCACAGAGTCAGGACTAGGGGGACGCAGGGGGTCAACAGGAGTGCAGAAAAGGCTCTAGAGCAAAATGAACCCGGTAAAAGTCCACATTGCGATAGTCCAAGGGCAGCAAATGAGTCTACTGAGCATAATGAAACTGGAAGTGTTACAAGCGTCGATCCTGAGAGTAGGCGGTATCCAACAAGAGAAAGGAGGGCACCAAATTACCTAGGCGACTTCGTAACAGAAGACCGTGATAGTGACGGGATGCATGTCACAGTAGACTACTGCTGCAGAGCAGTTTGTGGCATTCCGCAAACTTATGGTGAAGCAATGCAGTCAGACAATTCAAAAGAATGGAGAAAAGCAATGGATGAGGAAATCCAGTCTCTAAATGAGAATAAAACCTTTACCCCGACAACACTACCCGTGGGCAAGAAACCAGTGGGGGGTAGGTGGGTTTACACAATCAAGTCTGGTGTAGATGGGAATGACCAGTACAAGGCTCGATTTGTCGCCAAGGGCTACAGCCAGAAAATGGGAGTAGACTATGGGGAAACGTTTTCACCTACAGCAGATCTAACCAGTGTTAGAATTGTGCTACTGATGAAATGGTCGCTGATGTGATGACGAAGCCTGTCAGCAAGTTCAAACTGGGAAAGTTTGCAGGTCTTCTTTTTGGTGACTAATATGTGTAAGCCAAAGGTACACATTTGTTCAATCTTGTTTTGGTGTTTTTGTGTTACCAACCTGAGTACAAGTGGGGGTGTTAAAATGTAAGCCTATTTTTCATGTTCTCAGGTTACATGACTGTAAATATTGTTTACTCTTAGCGACACAAGAGCGCGCAAGAGCACACACAATAATTAATGTGATGAATGTTCATGTATTGTATTTTGACTTAATGGACTTCCCGTACATGGACATTTTTATGCGTGACGTTTTTCATATTCCAGTCAGTCCGCGCTCAATCTAACTGGCAGATGGCCACATTTCATTGTTCTGAAATAAATTTCCTAAAATGAGAGAAGTCGTCAGCCTCCTTCCTACGCATCGTCAGCAGCACCACTCTGCTGATAAAACTCAACATATAGGCGCAATATAAACCCTCGGCTACAGATATAACTAATAACTGTAAAGTAATTCTGAATTTCGAAACGTTATTCTGCACTTGTCTTACTTACCGATTGTTACTCACACTAAAACATGTTATTATTTCCTAACACTGGTTACCAAGTATCGTGGTCAAGCGCAAGTTGATAGGACCAGTTGTAGCCACTAGATGTCGCTGCACAACACGCATGTTTTCACAAAATGACAATTCACTGGGACAACGGGTGTTCAGATTCCACTTGTGAATTTGGTATTCAGTCCGACTACTACATTGCATCTGAAAATAGTATTTTTCACATTTCAGTGGCTCATTATTCAAGGTAACATAACAGCAGATTCAAAAATATCAGTCGGCTAGTTATCGCCAAGTCTTTGACTACAGGGCACGTCCCCTGTATGACACTTTGTTTGGGTAATGTGAGTAATTTAACTCTTTTTGAAATAATGTGCAAATAAAACATTGTTAAAACTGTGTATGGGCCATGGATATAGATCCTATGACAGCATCATGACCAGCAGAAGATGACATTGTGGCTCTGAATATGAGATTACATTTCATATGGCTTTTGCCTATGAAGTATGCATGAAAGTGTTTGATTGGACTGGTGCCGGCAGGTAAGCTGTACTGACATTCTAGGTCAGAGGGAATGTGAAAGGAGCGATCAGATGGCACTCAGAAGGGGAGACAGAGCTAGCATCAGACCTGGACACTGGGTTGGCTGTGGGTTAAGTAACAATTAGCAACATGATTAACATGTTGGGAAATAGGCCTACATCATGCAATTGAGATCAGTTTCATCACCAAAAGAAAAGCCTCAGCAGAATATGTGATTTCTGTGATCCTGTATGCAGTAAAACAAAATGTAACATTTACACGCGGCACACCTTTCCTCTGAATACCATTTATTGTTCAATCTACATCAGTTGGTCCTTGGACAAACCGCCTCCACTCATTCCATAGTTTGTAGGATACATTTATGACCAAAGAACACATTTCACACTGCTACAGATTGACAGAATTGCCATATCGAATGTTAAGATATCTATTTACTGTCATGCGGAGTGTTTTTTTTTATCTGTAGTAATGACTTACTGATGCTGTTACTGCTGCTAGTGTGACTTCTGGCATAATAATGGCATCTATAAGTCCTGGTGGGTGGACGGCATTCCATAGTATCGTCCTTCTATGGTAGGAATTTGTACTGTAATTTACAGTTAGATGAAACTGGATCTTGCATTGTCTGGCCCAGCTTAAAACAAATAGACAGACAGTATAATATGTTTATACTTTGTAGAAAAAATCATATGCATTGATACTTTCACCAATCTTCATAGCACAATGTCTTACTTGTACCTATTTTTATTAGTTGTGCAATATTTGAAGATAGTAAACAGCTATGATCGTATAGAGATCTTAATGTATCTACAGCTTTGTATATCCTTTTGGTTATGAGGATTAGCATAGTCATCCTGTACCTAATAGTATTTCATGATTACATTGTATATAAAAAAAGACCTCCGCAGAGTGACACTTCTGTACATGTATGTGTTTTTGTTTTGTACATAGCTGTAACAGTTAGCTTTTATTTTCACATTGTCTCCCTCTGTCTCTCACCATATTTCATGGCAACTCCTTTGCAGCTTCACTTTGGCAGTCAAACCCAGTGGTGTGGATGGAGGACTCATGGCCTCCCTTGTCCAAACGCTTGACTCTCAGAGAGTCAAGTCATCGCAAGACCCGCTTTCCTGCCATGCCCTCAGAAGGGCAGTCTTGTGCAGCATAGTTCCTTGTATAGTCTTTGATAGTTTTTTGCTAGCGCTTTCGCAGCTAACCAATGTTGTGCTAGTTTGTAGGACCCCCCTTAATCTGGCCTGTGGTCTGTAAAACGCAACTTCACAGTTAAGTCCCAAGCAGCAGTCTTTGTTCAGGGGTGGGGTGAGAGACTCCAGAGGCTCCGAAGGGCCAGTGTTGCTGATCCATTCCCTCCAGCCAGATGCTAGACCAGTGGTTCCCGATATTTCTCTTCGCTTTCACTCAAAAGCTTTTCAAGCTCCTTCTACTTTGTGCCATATTTGATTATTTTAAGCCGCAACCCATGCAAGACTCTCTGTAATCCTTATTATTAGGAAACACTGTGCTAGCCCAGATAGACCAGCCTTTTATGGCATGCAGCTAATACGGCTATTTCAGCTATAAAACTGACTGTTTGAAGTATATAATTCTTGCAGCGGTATCAGACAAAGTACACTGTAATGAAAGCTGGAAAGACAATGTGTGTGATGGAAGCTTGTAATATGACACTTGTGAGCCATGTAATACATACTTACAATGAGCATCTGATGTTAGCTGTATTAGCTACAGTTGCTAGCCTTTTGTGGTTTTAATGGCTGACTGGGGTAAAGGCCTGTATATGCTCTTGCCCCTCAGGGCCCAGGGACTGTCCTTGACCTTTGACATCAGGATCATGAACCATCTCTAAGGGAGAGGCTGGAACATCCAAAGGCCTTATTCAAAATCTGGATGCCAAGATGCAGGTCAAAGAGAAAAGAAGAAAAAGTATCCAACCACGGTCTGCATTTACTTAAAGTAGTTAAGATGTACAAGGTTTTCATATGAACAGGCAAAGTTGTCATTTTGTTGAACAAATATTCTGTGGAGGATACTTTTTCACTCTTGTATTCACTTGGACTCCCCTCTGCTTCTCTTCTCAGCTTTCCCTCTCCCTCTCTCCTGTCGTTCTCCAGCTCTCCTTTTTCCTTCACAGGCTGTTCTTGTCTGGCAACTCGGCTTCTGGACTACGGGGAAAGTAGACGGTGGCTTTGTGCTCCTCGTAGCGGTCGATGTGCTTGAGGTGTACCACCATGTGCAGGGCATAGGCTAAGACGAGGAGAAGGATCAGAGACGTCACCAAGCCCATCAGGATGGCGGGTGTCAGGAAAGTGGCACAGTCACTGGCCGACGCAAACTTGTCTGACTGCACATTGAAGGCCTGGATCTGGAAAAGCCCAGAGAGAAGGCGGAAAGATGAGATTAGGTTAAACTAAAGAGGACAACTGGTTCTTACTTGGCTGACCAGGCACAGAGACACTGAGCAGATGGACAGGTTGAAACTGCCTATAGCAGATGGCTAAACAGACAGATTGACAAAGTGCCAAACAGACGGTAAACAGACTGACCCTGGACTGACAGCCAAACAGGCAGAACACAAACATACAGACACATGCTCACAAGTAGGAAACGGGGGGAAAGACTATGATACAACAGTTAATGTGTAGACATAACTAGCACAGAAAAGGTTGTGCCCCTTGTGCGACAGTGTACCTGGAAATCAGTGAAAGTGATGTGCCAGTTAGCGGATGTGTCAGTGTGGGAGCTGGGCACTAGTAGGGTGTCGTATTTGTGCAGGCTGCTGACGTGCTGGCAATGGTAGGACGAAGTGGCCGGAGCGTAGACCTCGCTGGCATTAAACGTGGCCTCCTGGGTCCAGTTGTAGTGGATGTGAACACTGTCGAGTGTGAACCAGTTTTGACCAGCTGCTTCATAAAAAGTGTTTGACATTTGAAGCCTGGCGGAAGAAACAATGTAGTTAGTCTCATGCACAGTCCACACGTATGCCCTTACAATAATGGGTCAGTGTGATTAATTAGTTTGAGATAACATGTTGGTGAGTGAAAATATTTGAAATAAGCATGTGCATTTTACCTGATTACTAGACCTCGCAAGTCCTCCACATCACCAAACCTTAAGGAAAGCCTGCGGTAAAACAAAGCAAAACATTTTAAAACACCTAATTCTGCACAGTAACTTAGATAAAATCTCAACTGGCCACATTGAATATTAAACGTATTAGTCTTCTCAATACAGTACATTCACACATTTTCTTAGATAATTACGTTTCTATTTCCATGTCTAATTGTAATAGAAAGTAATTGTCCTTGTCAGATTTATGCAAATAAAGTATATTTAATTAAAGTAGTATCAAAGCTTTGCTGATGCCTTGCTGTAGATACGTGAGCTTTTCTATATTTGACCATATGTGTCCATTCTGTCTAGTAAATAGTGCAACAATTCACTAAAAAACAAAACAAATTCTTCAAACACATGATTTACTTCTGTCCACAGGGTTGACTTACGTAGCTTTCTCCTTGGTGCAGATGGAGCCTTTAGTGTCCACTGGTGAGTTGGTGTTGAAGACCTTCTCAGTCAGGTCAATAAAGGTATGGTTCCTGTAGCGGATTGCCAGGCGCTTTGCCTTGAACAGAATGCAGGTCTTCCCATTGTAAGACACGCTCAGTGGGCCATAAGGCCCCATCAGAGACTGGAGCAGCTTCCTCTTACTGTGAGACATCCCTGGCTGATGCCAGTTAAAAGGCTGCAAACATATGAAGAGTGGAAATAAGCACAGAAGAAATAAAGAAACTGCAGTAAACTGGCAACCAGCAGCACGGGCAACAGCAGTTTTGCATTCATTGACTGTCCTCTACTGGCAGATTTGTATTCAGACACATACTCATAAGCTATGCCCCGGTTCAGGTGCTGGATGTGGCCCACAAAATGTGCGTGCTCTAAAGTTTTTGCTGATCCTGTTCGCCCTTGAATAAAAGTATCTAGCATCAAGAAAACCAAAAAAAAATAGCTGTTGAGAAAATAATTTCTAAGCTTATCAGCAGGAAGTTGACCTCAAATTTGTGAAAGTGGCAAACTAGTAGGAATTCAGCCTAGAAAAGCAGATGTTGGAGGATCCAGCCACTGAACAGGGACACAGCAATAGAGTCCATACATTCAAGTTATCCGATTCCTCCATATATGTAGCCATTTCAGTCAAATCATTCTTCTTCTACAACAACGCAAGCTGTATGTATCACCACCTAACAGCTCTTGATGTGTTCCATATAACTGATCCAAACCAAGCTTGCTTGGTATCTGTACCTCCCTTTTATGGAGGTCCAATTTTTAAAATGGGCAATTTACGCTTGTCATTTTGAGGTGTTCCAACCACCACTGAATCTCAAATGACGATGGAGCCGTGTTGCCTTCTCTCTAGAAAACAGGAGCTTTCTGAATTTGCATATAATAGTGTGGTAGCTGTTAGACTGCATTTCTGCACTGTGCAGATAGAAACAGCCCCCTCTAGCTTTTTAATCTCTTTGCTCAAAGGCCACATCTCATTGGAGGGCATTTGGGCTAATCCAGCACTGTTTTACAAGATATGTAAAGTGGCAGTCACAGTGGCTATGAAGTGATTGTATTTTTGTTTGTTTGTTTCTTTATTGTAAAGTATTTGGATAAAAATTGGATGGAACAAAACATTTTAAAAGCTACAATACTGAATCTGGTAGTTTAGGAGAGGTTACTGCAAGGAATCAGTTGATCCATATAGCGCCTGAATGCATTCGCTGAAACAGCATATAGTTTCAATGCACTTTCAGTTAGAATGGTCGTATGTGTGTGGGTGGCACGGATGATTAAACTCTGGTGAATGTGAGACCAACACCATTCCCACATCCAAGGTCAAAGAGTGTGGCTGAGAGTATGCTCTGTTTTGTTTGTGTGCATCCCAGTGTGTGTCTGTGTGTGCATGTGCATGTGTATGTGCAGATAAAGATAGAGGGCTGATGGTGGCGATAGTGAGGGGAGAAGAGAGAGTGTGTGTACCTGCAGTATTCTCCTGAGTGGGTTTTCATCTTCAGGCGTCAAAATAACCTCTTCACTGTCTAAGCCGTACCCACCATCTTGACCTGAAAACACGTACACACATTACTGCACCATGAAAGATTATATCAGTACACACATTAAGCTGATTGCAATGCTGCAATGCAGATTGCAACATAATCATAAAAGTTCAGCCGATTTCACACACGCCGCAGACTCACACACATAAGCACAGAGAGATCCTGCGTACTGCTCAGGCTCCTATCTATTTCCAGCAGCTTTGCGTCATCACAGTGACTCATCAGCAGTTTATTTCAGTTACGGTAGTATTGTTCAGTGTTTACAAATACTGTTCCAGAAACATATGATTTGCAATCACAGAATATAAAGGAATGTCTCCATCTTTTTTTCTTTCAGCATTTTATCAAAGAGCCTGATTATAACACATCTGATTTGCCACTAAGGTGTATGGATCACGCACAAGCCGCACTTCACAATCCGTTGGAGCAAAAATGTCTCAGCATTAAGACTGAAATGCATTTGTCAGTACTATCTATCCAACACATCAGCGTCAAAATTAACATGGCAGGCTTGATTGAATCAGGCCTTGTGTCACAGCAGATTTGTGACTTACTTGATGTGACTCTTGTTGCTTGTTTGGGGTTCTCTTTGCTGTGGAAAAGACAGAAGACACAATGAGGTCTGGGGATCACAAGATGCAGGGAAATGTTTAAGGTTTTTCTTTTTTTTGATAATGCTCCATAATGTACAAGATGCTTATTTAGCATTTTTCTCGAACAGGAAATTGTATTGTCTACTGATAAAGCTGCAGCAAACACAGGGACAAAAACAGCTTTACAGGCTGGCCTGTATATAAAAAACACCTCTATGAATATTATATGTTGTAAAATTAATATTGTAAACTTATATATATTATGTTTTGTGCATGCCATTTACAAAATATGGTTTTCCACTAAACATGCCATATATAAACAGTGTAAGGTTACTGTTGTATTGAATATGTATGAAAGTGACCATAATGAAAAAAATAAATACACAAACTTTTGATTTGATTAACTAACTTTTTGCAATATACACTGTATGATGCTAAAATATTTGTCTACATGGGACTGCACAATGCACAGCATAAGAGCACTCACAAATATATATATATATGTATAAACTCACAAGACTTTGCCTGCAGAATCATTCCACAGGTTTGCTTGGTGTCTATGATGCAGGAATGCAGTCTTTGTGTGGTGTATTGCTTTTACTAAATGACTGGTTGTTGATGTGGAACTGACCTACATAGTGAACAAGTGAAAGAGGAGGGATCATTTCCTGTTCCTTCACATGTTTGCCCTAGCTGTGCACTTCTCACTGTAACTAAACCCTGTATAGCCATGGACCTCTTGAAGTTAATCCTGATCCTTTTAACTGTCTAATCAAAGACGTCATACGACCGCAGTGGGCTTACTGGGCGGCGCTGACATGGCTAGTTTTGTTTGTTGTGACGGTCCACCCAATGCTCTGACTGCTGTGTGTTCTGCCCCAGTCTGTCCCTAAACATCTGGCGTGCTAATCTCCTCACAATAGCCAATCATACAGGACTTGTAAAAGGTAAACCCTAAAACCTGGTGGGAGTGGGCATGACAACTAGCGTGTCTTTTGTCATGTCACCAGGCAATACTTCAGCCTGTTTGTTCATCAGCTCTGGTCATTAGTATTTCAGATCATTTTATGAATTACAGCACAATAAAGGCAATGTGTGTAAAAACCTTCATCTTCATCTTTGTTTTCTTTAGTTGAATAGTACCGCTGTGATCTTGTAGGGAGGGCTTTTATAGTTGATACATAAGATAGACTGAGGATGACCTGAATATTTATCAAACACACAAAAGCTAGTCAATAGCTGTGACTACTGTTGTGGAGTACTGTTCATACTTTGTTTCTCTGAACCAGACAGCGGCAGAGCTGCCCCATATACTGTACTCTAGTTCAGTGATCTATGAACTCCAACCTACATTTCAAAAGGGTCAGGAAATGGACAAAAATCTCTATTTGTACTATATTATTTCTTACTTCCACAAGCCAGAGAGTACAGCCGTGTGACATGTGAAGGTAGTCTCATTTAATCTCAATTTGTAACATTATCAGGCTTTTCTCATATTCTTCTTTCCATAATGTGAAGGGGGTATGGGGCTATGTATCTTACAACATTTTGGCCAGATCCAAGGAAATGATGAATCTTTTTCTACAACATTTTCACTGATTGGCTCAGGGGCCAAATTGTAGACTCAGTCATCCATCTGATGACTGATTAAAGAGATCATGCATCTGTCTAGTTCAGTGGTTCTCAACTGGTCTGGCTGCCCACCATGACCCCTTAATGACAAGTCGCGACCCAAATGTTCAACTTCTCAAATGTATTTTATGAAAAGAAGGTGCAGTTTGAACCTGAGCTGAAGATGTCCTCTGCAGTCGTAGTAGTAGGGAGCTCTCTTGTTCCCGTCAGTCCCCGTCCCACATGTTTCACGTAAACGAGTAAAACTGCTTTGTTTGTTATGTCTGTAGATTCGTCCATTTGTAATGCAAAATGACCGCTTGCCTTAATTCAAGCTGTGGTCTGTTGTTTGACATCATCCGACATGTCTTCAATTCTCCTACTTATAGTGTCATTTGACAGAGGTATAGTTTTCAGTTGATCCTCTGCGGATTGATCCAACAAATGCCGCTTCAGTTTTGACGGCTTCATGCTTTCTTGAGCCAGAACCTCGCTGCACAAAACACGCTGAGGTTTTTGTCCTCTTTTGTCCTCAATGTAAGAAAATCCATCGGTGTCGTACTTGCGTTTCGCTCAATTAGCATGAAAACAAACTTTGTGGTGTTCTTCTATACTGTGAAATGGGTGTCATTTAGCATTACAAGGCATTAACGCCAAATACAGTTAAGGAGTGTGAATAACTCTGCTGCATAAAAAATCCCCTTCAAAATAAAAGTTTTTTTGTTTGTTTTTTCAGGCAAAGATCCGCACCCACTGACAACGCACTTGTGGGTCGCGACCCACCAGTTGAGAATCACTGGTCTAGTTCATTCTCACATAAAAAAAACCCTAAACTTATTGGTCTAGGACAGGGAAGTGTAATTAAAGATCAAAACAAAGTGAGCAGACTTTGGCAGAAGCTAACAGATGAAAAGGCATTAGTGTGTCTGATAGCACAGGAAGTTACAGATTTTGGGTAAAGGTTGTCAGACAGTTCTAGCAGCCAGGAGCAGTTATCTACCCCTGTGGTGCAGTTTCCACCTGGACAATATTGTGTAGTTTAATGCCAGATGGATTTGGATTAGTGGTAAGCACAGGCCAGGTCCACTGGAGCACAAATATGGAGAGACACAGGTCCTGAACAAGATGAAGAGATTAAGACATGATGTCACAGCCTGTGGTATTCGGAACAGTTCAATTGCTAATTAAAAGAGCTGCACTGGCTTCCAAAATCGTGACTTACTGTGCACCCATCCAGTAAATTTGAACTTTGACCGTGACCATTGTAATCGAGCTAAATTGAAATGGAGCAGTGTCAGGTCATTTACTTAAAGTTGTGTAACTGGTATCCCCTCGCCAAATGTACTTTTAACGTAGAAGAAAAACAGACAAAGGGTCAATCTCTGCAGTAAGACAAGCTCATGGTATGCAAAGTGTAGCTGCAGATTGCTCTTTCATGCTCGGCATTGATTTTGACTTCGTTTCAGGTCACCTATCACACAGCTGTAGAGTAATAATGTGGCTCTTTCTCAATAAATCAAACCGAATTGAATTAAGCTTCAGTCCAGAACCGATAATGGGGGCTGTAGGTCTATTGAAAATATGGACTTGTAGAGTGAATAAGTGATCAGCAGGGAGGTACTATGCTGTCATTTCCTGTATACCAGCTCTTCAACCTACTCCCTGGGATGTGTGTGTGTTTGTGTCTGTGTAGGCACATGCTGGCATCTACTATTTCATGGTAACAATATGACAGTTTACTGATATGGTGAATCCAAATATTTACATTTGCCCAGGTGAATGCTGGGTAAGCATGTTTGTATATGAAAGAGCTGCCAAAAGCACTATGCCTTTGGCAGCTGGCAGTTGTGACTGAAACCTCAGTGGAATGGGAGGTACTTGGATGCTGCTCACTCATCACCTGCACTTATAAGTAAAAACCTTAAAAATGTTATGACAACGTAAAGATTTAAAAATCCCCCCAGACATCTAAATCCCATATCTGATTTACATATTTATGAATTTATGTAAACACAGCACAGCTACAGTTGGGGATTAACAACTGTTTGTGTCATTGTAAACACGCTGCATATGCACCCCCCCCCCCCCCCCCCTTTCACCCCAGCCCATCCCAAACACAAGTGAATAAGCACTCCTTCCTCTGCACCTAGGCCCCAGCTGGCTGGAAGGAGCCAGAGGAGTCTGTGTGAGCGTGAGTGCTAACTAAAGCCCAGCCGTTTGTTCCTGTGCCAGTTTCGCGAGGTCAGCAACCCAGGACTGCTGCGGCCCCGTCATTGGCTCAGCCTGTCACACGGTGCCTGGGTGCTGAACAGGCCCTTTATATAATCAAAGCCATGCCAGAGCCACTCCTTGGCTCACCTCGCTCCCTCTGCATATATCCCTAAATATGTGTGCACAAACATGCACACACACTTAACATATGTCCAAATTACCAGTAAAGGATTCACCACACAATGATGATCGTTAGTCTGTTACGATTGCAGTTAATTTTAGATGAGTAAGTGTCTTGCTTTTAAATATTAACAGCAATGAGAATCATTTACGCCACTGACGGTATCTCGGTCAATACATTATGTTCACTGGACGTCCTTATTAAAGCCTGTATACGGATCCCTCATCTGTGCCTCTGCTGTGTGCTGCTGAGCAGTAAGAAGGTGTGGTGCCTGCTCCACAAACTTGTAAACAAATCCTCTTCTCCTCGGCTACCATGGGGTGCTGAGCCTCTGAGACGCTCTGTAAACCAGGATCAGCCCAACCTAGCCTCTACATCTTACAACAGGGATACAGTGCTGGGGAGTAATAGTTTTGTTGAGTACAGTAGTCATCTATTTTCTGTGTGGCTGATTTAGCTCGTTATCTATTTTCATTAGAAATATTAGAAAAGCACAAAAGGTAATATTTAGCATTAAAATGCGAACCTTTAGCCGTTAGATTTGGGCTTCTAACCATTGTGTATATCAATACTGTATCAGAGTACAGTGACGTGTTTTTGTGCTCATATTTCCTTATATTATGCCTACATGAAATTGTATACCCAGCTATGATAGTATTGCACAATGTCGCCTACAGCATGAACTATTTGAAAAATGATGTTAATCTCAGAGACAGTAATATTTTGGGGGTATCTCTCAAATATATTCTAATTTCATTCATTAAAAAGTACTCCATGTTTGGGGTTAACTATTGTGTCCCTGATACGGCAGGGAATCGTGTCTTAATCCGACACGGGCCAGGTACTAGCCTATTAATAGATTTATTAGTACAGATTAAGCTTTAGGAGTTTACCAAAACACCTCCCACAGCCATGCTGCCATTTTAGTCTAGTGTTGATTGCAGCTTCAAATTTAACCTCGGGTCAAGTGCTAGAATTATGTAAATCTTCCTCGGCCTCTGAGATCGAATGCTGGTGTGGACACATATGAACCTCATGACTGCATTCAAATGGGGAGTCACAAACATGTTTATACTCATGAATACATTATAGTTGACTTTTCTCACTAACTAATATGTGAATATTGTAAAAATTAGCTGGTGGTCTTTGAACCCTTTAACCTTTCCTTAAAGGTTCATCACTGATCCATCTTCTACTGGAAATCCCATACTTCGGACCTCTAATCTGTGTCTATATTTGGGTCGGTCTGTCAGTGTTTAACAGTTTTAAGATAAACTTAAGCACATGTTAACACTGCAACGGATAAACCTTCAAATAAGCAAACAACATATTAGTTAAACTTGAGACTGTATTCATTTACAGTGCAGATCAACAAACAGGAGCAAATATGCATGAGTAAGTCTTGCAGTGCAGTTTGTCTTTAAAGCATCTTTTACTTTAAGTTAATATGGATAGATCTGTTCTAATTGTGCTGACCCCATTCAGTCTTTGTAAATGCGTCAGGGGCCATTTTCATTAGATAGTGTCAATGATATAATGTAATTTGAGTCTGTTGTAGCAGGCTCCAGCAATTGGGTCATATCTAATTGACTTGTGTAATTGTTTGAGAAATGTACTGGATCAGTTTAATTTACCACTGGTTTCACTGGAAACTCAACAAGGATTTTACTGTAAATAAAATGTGTGACTTGTATATATTTGTGATCAGCTTTGTGTGATATCCATTTTTCCTGCTCTCTTCATAGCAATAAAAAAAGCTTACAACAGCATTTCTTTTTACGTTTGCAAACAACTGTAAACTACAGCTGCAAAATCTCATCTTGCAGTAGTTTACCTCTCATGCTCTATCTTTGCCTGCGCTGTTGATAGACTCAGTCTGGATGAGTGAAGAAGTAATTTAAGTAAAAAATTACAACTTAGTCTTTGGACCCCTAATCTGTACCCATATTTGAATCATTTTCATCAGAAATGTATAATGCTTGGATTATTTTACAAGTGTTGCTACCATAGAGATTATTACCGTTATATAAAAAATTTGTTAACATTTGTCAAATCATTTATGACCTCTTGAACTGCAATTATTTTGCTTCAAACAGGCAAAGTGAAAGACGTCATTATTTCTAAATTGTTCTTTTAAAATACTTTCCGAGAAAGTATTTGTATTATGATGAATGGATTTTTTTTCAGGCATATATATAAACATACAGTGGGTCATCTAGTATTTTTAATAAATTTGTAATGTTCTTGGCTATCAATCATAGTCCAGTTGGATATTTGTCATAGTACAGCACATGTCAGTTACCAAAAAAATAAGGCTTACTGAACATTTTCTTTTCCCATCTGTCTGCAGCCCCAAGTCTATCAGCTATAGAGGCTTCTAACTCACAATACCTTTTCTTCTGCATTTCTAACCTATGTATTGCACCCTACAAGGCCTCTGGAATGAAAGGCTGCTCTTATATAACAGTATCTTGGAGTGTGTCAGAGCTGTGACCAGAGACTGCAACTGTTACGTTGGAGAGTTATGTACAAAGTTTGATCCGGGGAAAAGGCTTGAAACCCCAGGAGAAATCAATGTCGCCGTTCTCCGTCGGAGAGACTGCGGTGAAAAGTTAAGATAGGGATCTGTCAGGGTTTCGCAAACACCAGATTGAGCAGGAATGAAAGCAATCTCCGGAGACTTTGTATATTGAATTCTAAATCCAAGTTATCTGTGCCCTATACTTGCAAACATGTGTACAGATATTGTTTGTGCAATAAATGAAAGCATGGCAGTAACAATCTTTCACTCTCCGAAGTGTATTACTATCCAGAAAGTGCAACAACGAGGCAAGTCATGAACAATGATTGACGAGCACTGTGTCAGAAACTGCAGCATATTCTGGCTTTGAAGCATTTGCGCTATGGATTGTGTGAACAATGATGCATGGCATAGTTTCAAGAGCCTTACATGGTTTTGGCACAGTATCATTGCGTTGATGTCTCTATAAGCAGGCAGCAAAGGCCCTGTCTGATGCTGATTCAGTCTCGTCCCTGTGACACTGTTGTGAGTGCCCTCAGGTTGGGGCTCTGAATATTTTATCCAGATTTGACCTGCAGGACTGCATGTGCATTATGCAGACATAGTCGGCTAGAATTCCCTTCTCTCTCTCTCTCTCTCTCTCTCTCTCTCTCTCTCTCTCTCTCTCTCTCTCTCCCCTCTCTCTCTCAATGACTGCATCAGTAAACAGACCCCAACAGACCATCCCTGATGCATCCTCTCCTCTCCTCCCTGTCCCATCGTTGTTTACCTTCCCTCCGTGCTGCTCCCCCTCTTCTCTCCTCCTGTCCTTCCCTTTCTCCCTGCAGGCCCAGGGCCACAGCCTTATTTAGCTTCCCTTCTGCCAGACCAATGCTACTATACAGAGACAACAGCCCCATTCGTGATCGATGAGCAGCGTCTAATGCAGTGTCCAAAACTGAGACAAACAAAGACTCGCAGCTCAGCTCTCTCTGATACACCAATACTGCCTGCATGCACTGTGTGATACAACCAAGGTGGCATTGGGGAGAAGGGAAGGGAGGCGAAGGAGAGAAAGAAAGACCCCAAGAGAACACATCAGCATCCCAGCATCCCCGCATGCATCTCCCTATATCCTCCCTCCCCCCCCCTCCCCTACACCCCTCCTCCATTCACAGACATAGAGAGGATGGATTTACCTTCTGTCAATGATTTTAGGCACTTCTTCATAGATGAGTCCAGTCTGAAACTCTTCCTCAGAGAAGGAGAGCCCAGGCCGGCTGAGAGCGGACAGCAAGGCGAGGGAGCAGAGGAGGAATGCGTGTGCAGCCATTGAGACAATGAAAGGAGACTGCCGCTGGTTGAGCTCAGCTTCATAATCTGCTCTCCTAGCAGTGCCTGACTCCCAGCTCCTCTGACTGGCAGCCACCACGGCCAATCAGCGGCGAGCAGAGACGATTAGCTTGCGTCACATTCCCCTCACTGCACCCTCCCTCCTCCTCTCCTCTCCCTCCCACCCTACTCCCTTCTCTGTCATCCTCCCTCTGCCTCTCACACTCTGCTCCCCCCCCTCCCACATCCACTCCTGTGCTCTCTATCTTCTCTTCCTCTGTTTCATGCACACATAGCCGCAGGCAAGCCCTATGTATAGACAGCAGCTCATTCTTTTTCATAACACATCTCATCATACCTGTGCTACCTACAAAATAAAACATCCATACACATGTAGACACACTTAAACATCCATGTTAGCACATGAGCCAGCACACACACAAACACACTCAGTCACAGCAGCTGACTCACACACACACACACACACACACACACACACACACACACACACACACACACACACACACACACACCTCTGTGGAAAATCACCTGGGAATGTCAAGGTCAGATTGTGCAGGAGGATAGGAGGATGTTGACGTGACTTTAGGTGGCCACAAAAAAAAATAGGGCCATGACTGCATGACCTAGATCTCCAGAACGCTTCCACAAAAGCAGAATTAATTCACTTGATTTATGTGTTGTTGTGAGCGCTGAGTGGGCCCACGGCTGAGAAAATTGTCCACTGAGGCTGCAAATATGGATGACAGGAGCAGCTGAGCAGCCGTGAGATGAGACGGGACTGAGGGTCCAACCCTGACGACCCTGATGGCCAATCCAGTTTTCTCCTCATTATTTAGCCCCCAATGCATGCGATGCCTCAAGATCTTGATACATCCGCTTACATCTTTTATTTCCATATCCAATGATATAATGATTTTTAGAGCAGAACATTAAGAGAGGTTATATAACCAAATGTTGTGACGTATTATCATATTAGATTTTCACATTGATGCGTGGCAATGATTCACACTAAAAGAGTGACTGTAGAGCGATTAGTTTTAGCTTTTACACACAATCAAATATATATATGACTATTGAATATAACCATTACCTGATTATTGGAAGTAATACCATGGCTAATATTGAGTTAAATATTGAAACCCGAGACGCCATGTTACTATTAGTAAATTATGAGTTGCCCTGTATTTCGGCAGCCTGTGGGACTGGTGTGTTTAAGTGGATAATGTATTGTAAAAATACAGTAACATACTCTTGTTTTGCCTCATCTGTGTGTCTTTTGTTGTGTAACTATTGTGCCTCACATTTATGAGCATGTGTCATAATTTGTAGGACTATATTGTCTATATCATTTCGTTTGCATGTGTTTGTGTGTGTGTGTGTGTGTGTGTGTGTGTGTGTGTGTGTGTGCTAAGAGGGTATTGCTGAGTGTGTGTGTGTGTGTGTGTGTGTGTGAGAGGTCAGCTGTGTCTCGTAGGCCATACAGTAACAGGAGGTGACTAAAGGCTGTCTCAGCCCCCTGCATCTGCCTGCCACAGTCACTTCAACAGGCCAGTGTGTCAGTCTACTGGAGGGAAAGTGCAAACTAAACTGTCACTGCTGCCATCCCACAGTGACTGCATCACAGAACGTCCTGCAGAAAGATGTCCAGGTGTGAGGACTTTAAAAGAAGATATTGCGCCATGATGTCTCATAACATCATGTCCAACATAACATACTGGATAGACAGACAGTTTATCTCACTATCGCTGTGTACTTATAAAACATTTGTATTTTATTACATTTTATTTTAGTACAACAAGCACCAGAAATATGGTTGGCTACAATGATTTGGCTAGAGAAGAGCCTCAATATTCATCAAAGTGAGATTATGTAACTTTGTAAAGATTACATACCACACAATTCCTCTTATAAAGGAAAAGTTGAGATCATAAGCATTCTAATATTCTCTACAGCCGCTTGATCTGGTATGACCAGTAGCTTCTGGTGGCTAATGTTAGCGAACTTGAGATATTGCTGTGTAACTGACATTTCTGAAAACATTTGCTGTCTTTGTGACTTTTCTCTACTTGTGCTACTGTTACACTACGTTTAGGCATTTACCACCATGATCCCATCATTGTAACCTGTGGCCACATTGGTTACTGTTCAATGTTACAGAGTTTATCCATAAGCATTTAATGTATTGAAGACATTGTATCATGCAGGGGTGGACAAAATAACAGGGAAACCTGTTAGTAAGCTATTATCAACTATAGACCTGCAGTGTTGAAATTAGTAAAACTTTTTGCACTTCTGGTGTTTTTTTTAAATGGAGATTTGGTTAGATGCCTGAAATGAGGTAACACAAGCTTAAGAGATTGTCACGTTTTGTTCTACGACATAAAATACATCAGTAAATAAACCTCTCTTGAATTTGAAGTTTTTACTTGTCTTTAAAAGGGTGGGTGCTTACAAGTGGCTAAATGAGATAGCAGAAGTCTAGGGGATATTAAACACCATCATGCCGATAGTCTGCCTTTAAAGCCTTGTTTTTTTTATGTGTTCGCTCTTATGTGACCAAAGACTAGTTGGTTTCTAGCCTAGCGTTAGCTTTTTACTTCTGCCAATTGCATTTACCCTTCAAAAATCATAAAAGTAGCGTTCATTTGTGAAGTATCATTTACTTTTGTTTGCCACAGAGTTGCTTTTCTGCAATAATCTATTTTTGTCAAAAACAGTACTCTATACTACTATCACATGTGTTATTTCAACTCTGAGTGAGGCTGTATTCTGTGTTGGCTTTGCTTCGGGATTGGTTATAAGGTGCTCTTTTTGTTCACCCAGTTTCTGTCTCGGTGACTCATACAGCATTTTAGATTATGAAACCGATCGAACATGCAGATCTTGGGGTTACTGTGTATTTATAGCTGTGATCTCATATGCAACTTTTTAATCCTGCTCTTTATGCCCACATGGAGCACAGAGTGCCGCACTACACAGGGTGATTTAACAGGTTAGTGCAGTTTTCGATTGCTCTACAGTATGTGTTGACGATGATATACGTATAGGACTGCTAATCTACCAGCTAACATGAGCATCTCATCTCTGCTTTTAGAGCTGTAGCAGCACTAATCAAAATGCTAAAGCCTGATCATTAAAAGGCCTTGAGTGTTGTGGGAGGGTAAGTGCATCACTGCAAGTATTTATGGAATGTATAGTACAGTGTATAAGTGTGCGTAGCTCTACATTTATGACATTGCATGAATGTGTTTAATAAAAGATGTGGGAGGAGACACATTTTGATTATGTGTTTTTTATTGGTATATATATTTGCTTTCTGTAACAACACTGTCCATCATATAGTTCACTGCCTCTGTTGCCTTTCTTGATGACCTTGCTCTCTACACAAGCACACACATGAACACACACACACTTACAATCTTTCATACTAATGACATGGTCAATAAATAAGGCAACCTAAGACGACAGGTATCATTGAATGATGTAAATATGATGGTCCTTAATTATAAGTGATGCATTAATTACGTCTTATATGTCATGAATACATAAGCATCCCATCCTTCTATTCAGCAATCACATTTACTCTTCTCAAACATGTTTAATGACAGCAAATTAACTCCTAAAATAAAAAAGTTGTTGCCATGAAGTCCCAATCCTGTTTACTGAATTTGCATTCAACACAGTATATATTTCCGATACTCGATGCGAAAACATCCTTTATAAAAACTAGCCTATTTATTAAATATAGAACAATCTCCAGGTAAGCACACAGTATGCTGATTAATCTGTTTAGATTACATAACCTCCTAAACTTTTAGTGTGTCACTGTTTCATGTCATACAGGCATTGTCCCAGGCAATATGATATATGGTGGATATATTATCTATTGATATGCAATTAAACTACTATGTAGTACAAAGCTAAGAAATCGAGCGTTATTATCTCCCAATGTTCTCAGTCAAGACTGCACTCTTTGTTTATAATCGGCAATATTTCATCATAAATAAACACAGATTCCTTCTATAAAACTATATCCATTCATAAACACTCTCCGTGTAGCTTTTGGTTCTGTAGACCAGTAAAATACAGAGTTACAGTCTCTACACCTTTAAGCTGGCAGGATCAATCATGTGATACTACGCAAAAGAGAAACCCTCCACGCAGAGCAATGCAAAGATTTGATTGGCTGAAACCTGTGAATGGCCAACATTAGTGATTAGCATTCATGTCACAACACTGCAGTTTCATTCAGTACTTGGTTCCTCTTAGCTGGCGCAATGCCACACTGTACCACTAGAGGACAGTCACATATAACCCAGCAGTGTGAATTCAGTCCTTCAGTAACGGTCTTATTTCATGAGGCACAATGTTAACATAAGAAACGTGGAGTATATAACATAACATGGTATGAAGGGGAAATAGTCATTTCAACCCCTAAAACACAGCATTGAGCTTTATCAGTCACTTAATAAATAAATGAATAAATTAAATACATTCAAGTTAGTAAAAGTAATACATTACTTGTTAGTGTGATACAACTCAACTCCACACCAGAAAATGTGTGTAACAATATGTCATCTTTCAAGCTGATTAATTACACAGTTCACCGTTTCCTTATAGCAGCAAGAAATCCTACGTGTGATCAGAATAAAGTCCATGTTCATAAACTAAACTCAACTGATAAACTCTCCCTTCACAAAAGGTCAACTCAAAATAATACATTCCAAATGGATAATATGGAAACAAAAACTGAATGTCTGTGAGACGTAAAGTAGATGATAATTGATCTGTCAGCATAAATTACCTACATGCATGTCCTAATTTGTTAGCCCTCAGAATCAAATTATGACATTTTCTCTCTAATAAACATGTGTCCTTCTTTCTTGTCTCCTTTCCTTTAAAATACAAAAGTGACAGACAAGTAGAGGCAGACATTCATTTATAGCTTTTAGATACACCAGGGTCTAATATACTGAGACCCTCTGTGAAGACGTCAGGACTTCTAGTACAAAGCTGACCTAGATCTATACACAGTGCTTTTTCGTTACTATGACCTCTTTATAATTAAAATACAATCTAAAAACTGGCAGAATGTGTAGTCATGTGCCTACAATATTGTCTGCAAGTTTGTCTTTTACCCATACCTGACTCGACAAAAAGTAAAATAATAAAATCACAGATAATATCAGAAGCATAGGTCTATCCATGTATCAAGAGTATAGTCAAACTAGACAACAACTATCATGCCAAGTCTATGTTTATCTGACAGGTGTAAAGATACTCATCATGATAATATTTCCTCACATTGTTATGTGGTTGGATACAGAGTTATCTTCCCGTATGATTTGATTGTCTAGGAACTAAATGTCAGAGAGAGAGGCACCATACTGTAAGGAAGGACGAGTAAAAGAAATTGGAAAACAAATAAAGAAGTCTCTCTATATAAATATAAACTCTAGAATTGTCTGATAACTATGGAGTTGGTCAGCGCTTGATCAATGCACACAAATATAAAACGGCAGTCCTGGAACAAATCGTTTGTCCTGATCTAGGATCAGCTTTAGCCTCCCTGCTTTCTAACATTTGCCTGCGAGGCAGGAGAGGTAAAACTAACCCCAGGTCAGCGTCTAAAAGCAGCTATACCAGTCTATAAAATGCGCATTAAAGAGAGAAGGCACAGAAACACAAACCCACCGTGGAGTGGGGTGGACTGACAGCAGCAGTTTTTTGGGAACAAACTGGATGAAGCTGCAGGTCTGCTGGCAGCAGATGGGTTGCTTACGAGTTGCGCTTTCTGGAAAAGAGCAGAGATTTATATAGTTGCTGTCTCATTTTCATTTAGTTTGTTTTGGACCTCTAAGTGGATACAACTGAGTCGTTTACCATTCTTCTCCTGGCCCCAAATAAGTCATGAGCCTCAGACTTCTGTCAGTAACTAGAGCCACAGTCACATTCAGTGGATGATAAACCAAGAGCTGACTCTGTCGTGTTCCTGAATGCACCCCTGTAGACAAAAAGGGCTTGTTCATACGATCCATTGCATAACTATCCCTAACCTGCACTGAGCACAGAAAGCTGGTGTACTTTGTGTCCCACAACAGAACAGATTTACACTGCTTTCCTGAAGGGGCAGCCACTTATGCAACAGATGAGATGCAGTCCTTTTATTATACAGCTCATCCTATTTCACCACACCTGTCTTCTCCTGTGTTGTCTGATTTGCTGCCTTTAACGGGGCCGGTTCTGTCTTTTCACCTGCCGGCTTAGCCACAGTCATGTTTGCCCCTTTGCTCTCTTGCCTCTTCTCCGGTTTGGTTGCGCCCCCTGTCTTGCTGGTGCTACGTTGGTGGACAGGGGTTGCTGTTTTCACGAGGCTGGGTGCTTTACCCTGGGGGGGCACACGGGGGTCTTCTCCGATGTCAACGGTGAGGTTTGTGTAGAGAGGCTCCAGCTCTCTGGAAAGGAGCTCATAGGTCAGAGAGTTGAGGCCGTCAGAGCGCCAGTTGAGTCTGGTCCTTTTCAGAAGGTCAAATCTAGAGAGACATACATAATATCACAGGTTTGTTTGCATGTGTGTGTGCATTTCAGGGGCAGACTTTAAAGGACATTATGGGAAATGTGTTGATTTGCTACAGCCAGGAAACAGTTTGCTTAGCTTAGCAAGCAAAGACTAGAGGCAGGCCCAAAGCTTACACAATCTGTTTTTGAATTAATCTAAAGAGATAAAAACGTGTTAGTGAGCTCTAGAGATGCTAGTCGGCAGGTTTTGTTGTCTTTGGACAGAGCTAGCTAGCTGTCTCTCCCCGTTTCAAGTCTTTATGCTAAGCTAACAGCTTCTTGGCTGTAGCTTTATATTTAACGGACAGACATGAGAGTAGCATCAATCTTCTCATCAACTTCTCTGCAGGAAAGTCAAAAAGCAAAGCTTTTCCAAAATGTAAAATTTTTCTTTAACAATACCATGTGAAAAAGACCTCTTCAATTAGGTTTAGATATATTCCCATGTGAATGTGACTTGTGGAAAAATTGAGTGAAAAATTAAACATCATTATTGTAAAGACAACATAATTCTAATCCCAGTACTCTGTCAGAAACATCCGAATTGCCCTACAAAATTAGATCAAAAGGGGAAATTTTTGTGTGTCTGCAAGTGTGTCTATCTGGTACCTGCGTGGGTTTTGTTCATTGCCTCTGTCTCCTTTATGCTTGATCATCTTGTAATGACCAATGGCCACTGGAGGGCGCATGATCTTCATGCCAGATAGACGTACCCTAGATAGGAAGCGCACAAGAGTCAACAGGAACAGCAGATTGTTATTCACAGTCAGAATAATATTAAATCATAGTAGTCATGTTATTTTTTGAAAACACAAAGCAACACTCAGTCTGAGTACATCTAGCCTCTAAGGGACACATCTAAAAGCAGAAAAGTAAAGAAAACAAACAGAATTGTGGGTGACATATGAGAATAACATACTTTTATGGCCTATAGGCGGTGGAAAACACTGTGGTTCCCTTTTTCCATCTCTGGTGCTTGTGTACCACCCCAGTTATCTAAGTCAATCAAAACACGGTGTAGCTAATGTTGTGAATGTCCAGTACATGATACATTTTAAGTTGCAAACATCATGCACAAAAGGCAAAGTGTTACAAAAAGTAGGGGAGAAATGTTCTCGTAGTTTTGCTTCATGTAATAATTAGCGCAAGCTTTTTTTTTCATTTCAATTTTCTTGTTCCTTTCACTGTCAGATTAGCAAACGGTAGAAGAGCCAGAAAGTGGACAGAGGGGACCGCAGCCTAGAAATGAGATGAAAACTGCCTGAAAACTCATAAGCACGCAGCACAGCCCAGATCCACCAGCTAGTCCATGCGAACATACTCACTGAGCCCACTCCAAGAGACACACAGCAAAGCCACAGCAGTGGGAGGAGACGTGACGATGATAGATGATGTTAGAACAGATGAAATGAAAGTCAAAGAAAAGGAAAACATGTGGTACAGACACTGTAAATATGAGAAAATAAAGGAATGTGTAGCGCAAAAGACATACAAAAAAAAGTACAAGAAGCTGAGTGGCTGTGCATGCAGTTCTGATGCTCAACACCCATGCACATCTCACATGTTCACATGCACAGTTTACATGCAGGACCTCTGCTCCATTGTCCCTCCTCACCTAGCAGCAATGTCATCATCCTCTCCGCCCCAGCCCCAGTACTGGTTAGGGAAGCCATTCATCTTCATGTATTGGTCTGGGGTCACTGCAGACACCCCACCAAAATACTGTGGGTACGGCAGCCTGGGAGGGTCATATCACCAATGTACAATTCTTGAAAATAATGTCTCAGCACAATACACTGTAGAAATCCATCTACTCTCACACACACACTTTGCTTCTACCTGTATCTGAACTTGTCCATGGCCACAGACAGGTGTGTGGGGAACTGTTTGTGGCAAGTGTAGGTGTTGTGGTCGTTCTCGGGCAGCAGGTCAACATCGTGCAGGAAGATGCAGCTCCAGTCTTCATCTCTGAGGGCCTCCCGCACCCCAACATTCAGCAGCTTGGCTCGGTTAAAAGTACCGTTCCCCCACTGAAGTCAGAAACAGAGACAGAGGGTAACACACAGCTACACATGAATGTATTACGTCTAAAACAAATACAAGCATGAGAGAGCACAATGTGTGAGTAAATATTGTGTTATTTGCCCTGGTTTTTAGGACACCTGTCTCTCAGACTCTTTTTGGTGATGTACTGACATCACACAAGCACAACGGTATGCATTTCTCATGACAAAGACAATGCAAGCTATTGAATAACACTCTGAAAAAACATCTAGATAATACATTTTAACCAGCAATGCACACACAAACACACACTCATAGATAACCATACCTGCTGCACTATATAGATGCTGTAGTGGATCTGCTGTCGCTGCAGGAAGGGGTGCAGGTGATAGAGGAGGGCACGGAGGTGGATCTGCCGGTTCCGGTATGGCACCACTATCGCTGTGTGGTGGCGGGGCTCACAGTCAGGAGGCCGGTAGTGACCGCCTGGCAACACCAACGGGTTCCTCTGTCTGATCTCCTCCAGGGACAGAGGAGAGGAAAGTTGGACAGACACAGGTCCGACTGGAGGAAAGAAAAAAAGTGATAGAAGTGATATTGACTGTCAGCTTAGAATGCCACACAATCGTTCACTCTGCATTTTTTTTCTGTACATGCATCGCACATTTAACCCCTCACGCTCTCTCACCCAGCAGTGGGGAGGGGATCTGGCAGTCTCTCAGCGGGGGTCCTGTGGGAGGGGGTCCAGTGCCAGAGTTGCGAGGCGGGGGAGGCGGTACTCCCAAATGACTGAGGTTGGTGTAGACGTCGTGAGGTCGAGAATAATCAAACTCTGGCCCTGTGGTGTGCACCAGGACAGACACCAGGCCTCTGAAGCCCCCAAGTGAGAAATACAGAACAAAGGCAAACTGGAAGCCCACCAGTAAGGCCAGTGTACACGGGGAGTCCAGAGAGCGTCCGTAGCACGCCATAATAAAGTAAGATCGTAGAGGTACAGTCAAATTCAAAATTTGGGAAAATGGATGGAGGAGTGGGAGGAGAGATGGGGCAGGGGGAAACAAGTGGCAACTGGATGAGGATGACGGAGGGAGAGGTGGGAAATGAGCAAGGGGAGGCAGAAGGAGAGGAGGGGAAGGAGGCAGCGCTCAGTGCAGGCTCAGGCGTTCAGGAGGGGTGTGTCCATCTGTAGGAATGGGTAGTAGTGGTGGTGAAGCTCAGTCAGCACTGCCATCACCTCCTGACCACAGACGTCACTGGGAAGGAAGAATAAAAATAATTTGAGTTAATTGTATGTATTGCTTGTTATCATTAACATCAACATCTAATTACATCAATCTAGATGGAGGGTACCTGCTATTACGAGGGTCTAATTAAAACCTGTCCTGGGCCAGGATGGGCTCACTCCACCTCTCTCCTCCTCTTCCTCCTTTCATCATCAAGCTTTCTGTAATAAAAACAAGAGTGAGTAACAATGCAGAAGCAGATTTGTCTCAGTACTACTTAGTAGTCTACTGTAAGCTAAAATAAGCTGGGGAATGACAGGCAGCTACAAACAAATGTCATGTTTGCTTCTTTATTTAGAATGGCTTATTTTCAGCAGTGACATTTCCATGGAGCTTATATAGAAGAAACGCTGATGCCTGCTGCAGATCAAATTAATCCAACATCACAGTTCCCTGTTCGTCCAAACAATCACATGCTATAGCAAGCCTTGTGGCTTCTACACTGGAGCTGACAAGAATCACTGGAGCAAACACAAATCCATTGCTATGTAAAATAGATCAGTGTGGAGCAGAAGCAGCGCCATGGTAATCAGTACAGATAGCCTTCAAACTAGGTGATTAGCCTATCAACATCAACATCGTCGGGCCTATGCAAGATATTGTGTACAGTGTTAACGTGGCTGAAGATGAAAATGTGTCAATAACATGCATTCGACAGGATAAAGGCTTCTTTCTGAAACCCGTGATATTTATTTTAGGCTGCACACAAGCTCTGCAGCACCAGCCGACTCACCAGCACATCCCTGCGACATTTCAAATCCAGCCCCCGGCTTCCTCGGAGAATCCACGGGCCGCTGCCACCGAGTAGACGCGATGGACCAAAATAAAGCGAGGTTTTTTTTTTCTGATGCTGGTCGCTCTTCCTCTTCCTCCTCCTCCTCCTCCTCCTAATCTCTCATCCGAGGCGAAATCTCTCCGTAGCTGCTTAGAGAGCGCTGCAAACGCGTTGACACGCAAGAGCATCGCCGCGTCAACACAGGCAAGTGCGCTCTGCCTCATCGACACACGGCTGGATCATTGTACCGTTGGATCAGATGGGCTGATGGGCGCACAACCGCGGTGACGACGCACTGAGCGGCATATTTGAAAATGAAATTATGATATTGAAACCGATGGTTGATTGATGAATGCATACATATTCTGACTATGAATCATCAGAAGTTGGAAGTTGGTTCGGCCATCATTAATTGAACGTTATGCAGCGAAATGTATTTTGGCTTCAAGCAACACATATAACCGAACCTGCTTGGATAGTTAACATTGAAGAAACCAGCAAGCGTAAACTAGATTTAAACAGTTATCCAACTGAAAAAAACAGTCCAGTGTCCCCAACTCTGAAACTCTGAATGAAAGCAGCTAGAAGTAAAAACTCCAAAAGTCGCTAAATCTAGCGAGAAACTCCCTTCAGTCCTCCCTCCAAAGCGACTCCCCCAAACAGATACCCTTATTTGTCAGACCATTGATTTATTGATTGGCATTGGGATGTAAAAAAAAAAATCAACTAATATATATATATATATATATATATATATATAAATATATATATATATATATATATAAATATATATATATATATATATATAAATATATATATATATATATATAAATATATATATATATATATATATATATATATATAAATATATATATATATATAAATATATATATATATATATAAATATATATATATATATATAAATATATATATATATATATATATATATTTATATATATATATAAATATATATATAGTATATTAGTTGATTTTATATATAAAAAAAATCATCACAGCTTTTAAAAGTTTAACTGTAGAGATCCAGTGGAGCAGCTGATGTTGATCATAATGTTAATCAGAATTATGATAAAACAATGTCACCCTATATTTTAGTCTGCATGTTGTCATGTGTAAGTTTATTTCATCAAGACATTATTAAAATGTGTATTAGTATGTAGGACTTTTCACTTTTTCTGCAAATTCCTCCTTCATGCTCTGCCTGTTTCCGTGTGTTAGTACTGAAGATGTGAACGCACCACACACAAGACTTCTGGGAAAGAGCATGAAATTGTGGAAATGATTCTCATAATACAGGAGAAATGTGACAAGATATTGTGGTACAACCAGTCAAGACAGTTGTTGTGGCTAAAAACAATTCTGATGCACACAAAAAATCTAATTAAACAATTTTCATTCTTTTCTTCAGTTTAAAAAAAGACAGCTCGCAGTCAAAGGCAGCTTAAGTGTTCTTAAATTATGTGTTCCGATGTCATATTGAATCAATTGACAAAGTTACTATTTTGGCTTCATTTTCCATGATGTCAGATGAAATGCTAATCAAAATTTCGATATGGATTCAAATTGAAGACAAATTCATAACATCAAGCCAATATTGATTAAAATATCACAAGCTTTAGGACTGAATCCCACGAATGTCCAAACAATCAGTTGTTGTCACATTATGTCTCTGCTTAGACTTTTGGATTCATTCATCAAATGTTTGCCACTTTTGATAATTCTTCTTTATTTCTCACACAGCATCCAACCCAGGGGCATCAGTTGTTCTCTGGCTTTATGCAGCAGGCTAAGAATGTCTTTATTCACATGCAGCAGTATCAGATTACAGAACAGAGACAGGACAGAATACTAATGGCTAAAGTAGTTCCACATAGGTCTACCAATGTAAACAGGCTAACCCTCCAATAACCCTGAAGCAGATAAAGCATAAAAGAAAGAACTGTGCAAAACAATGCATCAACACTATACTGTTGTTTGTAGCACTATGTGAACACACTGCCATCATTGTCTCAAAGCAAAGTGGATGTGTGTTGTCTCTAACTGGGGCAAAACCCCCACTATCACTGTATTAAAGTATCATACAGGCAGCATCATATTTACTAAAGGCACAGAATAGACTCCTTACACAGGCAGGCTGGTGGTTCACTTAGAAAAGATGTTTAGCACTGATGAGGATGATTTTAAAATATACTTATTGCCCTTTTTATAAGTCAACTTTCATGATATGTACACAAATGTATTTGAACTGGTAAACTTGAATAATAGTTTCTACACTATGTGCAGTTATTTTTGTTTCTGTAAATGGTGGAAATTGCCCCTAAATCTGTGACTAAGGATGATTAATACAGTATGATTTGAGTTGAGAGCCAAATGGCTTCAGATCAGTTAAACAGGGGCAGCGTGATATACCTCTCAAATCAGCACACACACACAAAGTCACAGAGCACCTTTTTATGTATATAAAACAACTATAATGCATTGCTTTTCTATTTATTTATTTATTTACTTCTAAACCAAATTGTTAACATAAAAGAGACATATATCTCGATAAGCACTAGTGTGTAAAACATATGGAATGAAATGCTTCACAAGTTCCCATTTTTCATCGATTTAGGCCGGGGGAAAACAATCTTCTCAGACATTCTCCTCTGTTTTATCCATTTCAAATGGAAAAACTTTCAAAACCTTAGAATTCAAAAATGAGAAAAACTCAGGTGAAGTACTGCCAGCGCTTTGTTTTCCACTCCCTTCAAGTTATGTGATTGCATTTTTCACTTCTCTTTCTAGTTCATCAGTTTATTGCCCCTCCTCTTCGTCACTCATCCTCTCTCCAAAAACAATAATAATAAAGATAATAATCTCAAATATGAACTCCCTTCCCTCCATCTCTCAAGTTTTTTTCCTTATTTAAATTATCTGCTCCTTCGCCATCACCTTCCTCTCACTTTCTCCATCTCTCTGTATCCCCCTGTCTTTACTTTTTGTAGTTGCCAAACTGAATAGCCCGACGATCGCTGACACAGCGGAACGTTGCGGGCTGCACCTCCCAGTAGTTGACAGGGTTAGCAAACAAGCTGATGCCGTTATAGAACGTCCTCTTCATCCCAAATCCTCGAGGGCAGAAGTCATCCACGCCCACCTGGTCGATGTTGTTGGAATGGAGGTACACCACCTAAAAAGCAGGAGCGGCAAAGTCGAGGGTGAGTGAAACATCCAATCCCAGATGGCAAACTAAATGTGTGGATGATAGACTCACCTGTAAGTATTTCATATCTGGGAGGCCTTTGGGAACACGAGTGAGGCGGTTGTTGTCCAGATGCAGCTCTCTCAGCCTGGGGAGGAAGGACAGACTGCCGTTCTCTATGTTACGGATATGGTTAAATCCAAGGCCCAACCTGGAAAAAGTGAGATAAAGGGGGGGAACGTGAAAAATGCAGAAAACGGGCCACTGCACGGTAGATTTAGCTGAATTGTTTTACCAATGTGAGCTGAGTAACTGCACACTCCCTGATGAGTATCATTGCAGCTGAGAATTAGGGCCACAGCAGCCTGGCAATACTCCTGTGACTATAAATAGTCCCATTAGAGATTAGGAGTGTGTATGAAAGAGCAGAGCAACAATGTAGAGAGGAACACCTGAGCTTTTATCCTGCGACTCTTTAGTGGCATGTCAATGTAGTTCATATTATTACCCCTGAGGGGCACTGCTGACTGAGGATGTTTTTTTTTAATCCACAGTCATTCTTTAGAGATATACAAGAAAATCCCTCAAGGTGCAAGAAATCAGTTATGAAACGAGTAAGATGTTGAGGTGTGTGTTTGTGTGTGTGTGCCTTCCACTCAGCACTTATTGTATCATATTAGTTTGTTGCACTTATTGTATTCATATTTGTTTGTTTCTGCACTGTACTTTTGCTCTGGTTTATGCTCTTAGATGCTTGTATAAAAAAGGAGATGCACTTATGACTTCTGGTGACTAGTAGTTCTCTTGAATACCTATGTTGAATACACTTAATGACTGTAATGTAATGTAGTGTGCGTGTGTGTGTGTGTGTGTGTGTGTGTGTGTGGGGGGGGGGGGGGGGGGGGGGGGGAATACCTGAACAGGTTCTTGTAGCGGCTCAGGTCCTCCAGTTCCACAGCCTGGATCTGGTTGTTGTCCAGATGAAGCTCATGGAGACTCTCTGGGAGATCTGAAAGAGAGACAACATAACACGTAAGGCTCCACTGAGATTTGATTTTGTCCAGTGGCTGTCCATTCGTTGTATTCCTTGTAAATATGAATCCATTGTAAATATGTTAGCATTTTAGCCACACAAATAAGTTGTTACCTTTAGGCACCCCAGTTAATTTGGACTCTGATATACGCAGATAATTCAGTTTCAGTCCCTTGAAGGCTCCAGGCTCAAAACCGCTGTTATGGATGGGGTTTGCTCCCATTTCTGCAAGATGAAGGGAATATTTGTGGCATGAAATAAAAAAGCTGTCTCTTTAATTTTCTATACAGTGGCAAAGGCAGTGGTGAGCACCACAGGGTATAGCCTAGATTTGGTGGAGTCATCAGCATTTCTGACCTATGCAGTTCATGTTGCCCAGTCCTGCGAAAGCTCCAGCTGCCACCTTCTTGATGCGGTTCTCGTGAATCCTCATCTCAACCAGAGAGGCCGGCAAGTTCTTGGGAACAGTGGTCAGCAGATTCTTGGAGAAGTAGAGCTTCTGCATGTGCTTCAGAGGCACAAATGTTCTGGGGTGGACTTTGGAAATAAGGTTGTTCCTCAGAGACAGACCCTGGAAAAAAACAGTAACCATGGTGAGCCAAATGAAACACTTTAGCACTCAGACAGTCAGAAAATAAAAAAAAGTAAGCTAAAATAATACACAGAATACACAAGAGCCTGTGTTTGCATCCTCTGTCTCTACTGAATGTGTTTGAGTGAATTAAAACTGATCCTGCAGTCGATCTCGTCATTGCCAAATGTCTCTCCACCTGCGCTGGCTAAAGGATGGAGATGAGGCAAACAGACCTTAATAGAGATGTTATTGTATAATGTCATGTTGCGAGTTTTCTACTTCTACTGCCAGATTCAATATTGCTCTTGGTCAGCGCCCTTGAATGCGGGTCAGGAGTGAGCAAAGTCTTTCTGCTAAGAGAGGCAGGGACGTGAGCTTGAATATTCCCATTTGGCTTCAGGCTCGAACTTAATACAATTAAAGCTCTCAGAGCGAAGGGTGGAGGAGGGCGAAAAAAAGAAAGGAAATGAGCCTTCCTCGAGGATCATTATGATATTTCACACTACTCAAGCCAACACAAGCTGAGCTGAGTCGTTCATACATCCTTGAGAGGTGCTGATCTAATGCATTATGAATGTGACCAGAGTGTGTGTGTGTGTGTGTGTGTGTGTGTGTGTGTGTGTGTGTGTGTGTGTGTGTGTGTGTGTGTGTGTGTGTGTGTGTGTGTGTGCACACGTGTGTGTCTCTTACATATAAGTTAGTGAGGCCTTTGAAGTCATTCTCTTTAAGCTCAGTAATACGGTTGTTCTGCAGGTCCAGGAACTTGGTGTCCGGAGGAATACTCTTTGGCACCTCAGTCAGACCTGAAGACGAGACCAATAAAAACACAGAGGGGAATCATGCTCCATTGAATGCTTCCATGGGTGAACCAACACCCTAAAAACCAGATTGTTTTCAAGGGGGTAAGCTCTTAAGATATCTTAGTCAGACATAGAACCAGACCATGGAAAATAAATAGTCACTGTGTGTTTTAAAACCTCCATCAGGCCTAAACATGAACCCAATCACACTCCCACACAATCTCAAATGAGCACTTTGGGCCTCCTCGTCTATTATTTTAATGAGAGGTGGACATAGACACAACCATGGAGGTCAAACAGAGACGTCAAAGCAGCACATAACTAACATTACTGGTTTATCACTTACAAAGAAATGGCAGATGGGGACACCAGATGTTTTCCATCTGGTTTCCAGTCGACAGAAGTCACAAAGGATGTGACTTAAATACCATCAGCAAAATCACACATCAAATAAAAGGGAGACAGGCACAACCCTGACATACACACACACACACACACACAGATAAATACAAGCTGTGTGTGTTAATGCGTAAGTGGTGAAGCTGCCGTGCCAAGAGTCAGAAACACCTGCTAAGAAGTCATGTAGAAGTAGAGAAACTGCAGTTAACAACATCATGACAAGCATAAACACCAAGAGCTGTTACGGTTAGGGTTGCGCTTGTGTATATTGTTTACCAAGCAATAAATTCATAAAGGCTAAGCATGGGTTACAAAAAGCGGACAGCGTTAAGAAACACACCTGCATTATTCCATTCAGGGATCTGGAAAAATGACTCAGCGCACGCACAAACACAGCAACCAGTGATCATTAACTCAACCACATCACAGAGGACACGTGGATGAGTGTATCAGATGTGGTCAGTGGCGCAGACAGGCCACTGTAAGCGAATCCCCAGGGCCGAACTCATCTGGATCAGGACCATGATGCAACCAGACCCGCTGGTGAGAGAGGACGCCAGCTGTCCCACTGGGATCCAGTTTGCCACCAACCACATCTGTCCCACAGGACTCTACCCAGAGCTGTCCATCTAGAGTTAAGTTTAGATATATGGCTTTGGCTGTACTGTGCCCCACCCTCCATGTCACCACACAGGATCAAACCCTGAGCCGTTCCCTTTGACATTCTGTACAAACCACGTCCACGCAGTGCTGAGAGATCTGGTGGAGTGGCCGAGGAGGCTTGGAACTTTATAGTGTATCGTAGAAATTAAGCGAGATGTTGCCCTCAGAGATAAATTAGTATAAGTTGAATTAAATTAAATATCAAGTTTAAATCCAATTATTAACATTTTCTCAAGTGCAATTAAGTTGTTTATTGTTTATTAAAGTTGTTGTGGAGAGCAATATGACTGTGCCAGTAGGATTTATGTGGTAGGAAATATTTACCTTCCAGCCAACACCTGCAGCTTTCGACAAGCATCCTGCCAGCTGAAAACCTCCAAATTTGTTTGCTTGCATCAAACACAACATAAATGGAGGGCGACCGTGGCTCACTGGGTTAACAGGGTCGGCGGTTCAACCTTCGGCTGGTACGTGTCCTGTGTCGAAGTGTCCCTGAGCAAGACACTGAACCCCTAACTGCTCCCCAGGCGCTTCTCAGCAGCCCACTGCTCCCAATAAGTTGGTGATGGGTTAAAAGCAGAAGCTAAATTTCGTATATGTGTAAATGTATATGACAATATAATACATTTCTTCTTCTTCTTAAGTGATAAACAAACCTGAAAAAAAACTTTCACCCACCCCCTGATAAACTGAATCCCTTTCACCCTCTAAACCTCAAACCACAGCACGTCACCCGTATCTGCCACAAGTCTCAAAGCCTTTACCACAAACTGACAAAACTAGCACCCACTTAAACCCTAGCGTCCCTCAACACAAATACCCAACATCATGCTGGGATGCTCACTGAGGGGAGACAGACGCCACCGCCAAAATACATCTGTTCTAAATAAGCACTTGACATCTCGGAAATTATACGCTTCCACATTTACCCGCAGCAGAGAGACCAGGGACAGTAAATATATAGAGCTTGTAAAATGATGATTCGACAAAACCATTATGTCTAAACACAGACAGCTTATTAGAGTTATATAGCCAGTATAATGTGAGGAATCTTTATATCCGTAAATAAGACTGAGCGCAATTTATCTGGATGCACTTATAATATCCACAGGCAGGAAATTATAGCATATGCTTGTATGGAAACAAGACTAAAAAGTCACAGACAGACTAAACCATCATGAAAATCATATTTTGAGGATACATTGGGAGGTAGAACACTGAGCTTAATGTTTTTTGTGTTTTTTTCTAGTGGAACTTGTACCTGTGAATATTCCTAACCCTCACGTCCTTGCCCTGACATTCTTCTTCCATCTTTAAACCCCTTTAAACCAACTCATTCTTCCCTCCATCCTTCCCTCCTGGTTGGGGATTACATTAAACATTCTGTCTACATCCCAAAAACAACATGAAACAGCTCCTTAAAGACAGAGAGGAGATTGTAAACTTTTCATCTCCTCTGATCAAAGTGTCCTTTTTTTTCCTTCTGTTTACCTTCCTCTCTCCGTCTTGTTTATTTTCTTTCTTTCTTTTTTCATCCCTCCTTCCTTCTCTTGCCTCAGTCCTTTCCCCTTTACTGCTGTGTCTCTCCTCCTCTCCCACCTAGTATCTACACACAATGTCTGGAACACTAAATCCCTCATAGACATCCAGAGGATGAAATTTCTCTCTGAGATAATACATCAAAGAGGGACTTTTTACTCTCTGGAGAATGTGAAAGTCATGCAAGGCTCAGGTCATGCTCACTCTGTCATTCAACTCATTTGCTTTCCTGTCTGAACCTCTTGACACACACACACACACACACACACACACACACACACACACACACACCACACACACACACACACAAATACTTAGAAACGATGACAAAGCATAACAGACATATATCTCTCTCTCTCTCTCTCTCTCTCTCTCTCTCTCTCTCTCTCTCTCTCTCTCTCTCTCTCTGTCTGTCACACATAAACACACACACACACACAGACACTCTCACTGACCGAGGTCAGAACACTGGACGACCCCGCGCTGACAGTGGCAGCCAAAGGGGCACATGGGTATGTCAGGGGCGGGTATCTCCTCTACAGCCGAGCCTTCTTCCTCATCCCTCATCATCGTCATCATCCTGCCGCTGTCCATGCTGTCCATGCTGTCCATGGCAAAATCCCAGAAGCCTCTCTGCTCGAAGGGCAGGGCCGAGGAGGTGGAAAGCAGCCGAGCCACGCATAGCAACAGCAGGAGGGAGCAATATGGCAACATCGTTAACTTATACACCTGAGAAAACACAAGAAGGATGGAGAGCAGCATCAGTTTTATTACACATTAATGTAAACACTTTAAGTTACCAGTTTAATGATAGCGCAAGTAAAACTAATGCAGTGTAATACAACAGCCCTGCAATAAATCCTACATTCATGAAGGTTAAAATGTTTATTGAAACTGCTTTAGAGAGTTGTTGATTCAACTCTGTTGTCCTTCTGGAAGCTTGAACTATATTGCATTACTTATCATTATTTCAAATGTATTTTGTCCACTCCATTTAAATCCATGGGAGTATGAAAAGGAACATGACATTGAAATGTCTGGGATGTCAAAATGACAAAAAAAAAAGCAAAGAAAAGTGTACGAGCAAGGCTGGATATCCCCAAAGCAGGAAACTGCCCTGGGGCCCCAGACCTCCAGGGGCCCCAAACATGTATTGTACTTAGGAACATGTGGGCAACAGTTCATCACACTGTGGTGTCTGTGCACACCTGGGCTCCCTAGCAGGTTAATCCAGCCACGTGGACAAGGGCTTCAAATTCATAAATAAGGATAATGGTCAGCAATAAATGGACATTGAAATGTTATGAAATGGTCTGCCTATCCATAATTATAAAGCCCTACTGTTTATACCACATGACAGGCCAACAGTGGCTGGAGTCTGGTGAGGTGAAATGGACTCATTCCCCAGGGGAAACCGGCCAGGAGTCAACTCTGGGAATGAAAGTTATTTAAACCACACCAACAAAATGTCACTGTCTGCTTCCTGTCCATTTTCAAGAGAGTAAGTCACTTCTTCTCACCGACCAATCGGATAGTGTAGAGGACATCACCTCAGCGGTGGAAAACTTTATTCCTGCAACCGAGTAGTTAAACAAAGCCACCATTCATTTAGAGTTGAAACTGGGTGTGCAAGTGTGAGAGCGTCTGGGTGCATGCACATGTGTTGGAGTTTGTACGCATGTCATGAAACACAGGCTCCATGATGTCATAGCTGTGCACACACACACACACACACACACACACACACACACACACACACACTGCTGATTGAGGTCACTAGACTTGCGATCATGTGTGTGTCTGTATTTTTTGCTTGCTTCATCCTGCCTGCTCTGACCTAACTAACACCTCGGCGCAGCCACCCCCTCCGGCTCAACCTAAAATCGAATTCCTAGAAAAACACATTACCACCAGGCCAATTGATCCTTACAAGGGGATATTGTGACTCTTAACCTGAGACTAATCCTATGAAATAAATCCAAGTCCTACACTGGACCCTGGGGTGACTTAAAACCATATAATCTATAACCTTGTTGTGTTAATTCCCTTCTCTGATCCCCAGCTCCGTAATCCTACAGACGGCTGTGGAGTCTTGATGCCAATGGTTAGCGCACAAATGGACTTTCCAGGGAAGTTTAAGGATCCTGAAGCAACATGATTGCAATTTCTTTGGAACCAAGAGGAGAGCACATTTTGTCTTTCAACATGATCAGAAACAGGAGAGAAGAGGGAGGGACAGTGAAGGGTTCGGATGTGTTGGGGTGAAATTTTGGATAATATGATTAGAAGTTTGTACTGCACTTCAAATGCGTCAGAACAAATGGAAACTCAATGCATATTGTCTCTTTGTGTGTCGATTACTTGTCTCAAGCTACTAAATGCAACACCATTCAAACACTTGCTTGATCTTTGCCCTGCCTGTTTCATCAAATGTCCCAGGATTTTTCTAGTAGCACTGACTGTTCACAAGACTCTGAAAGGCCTAAAAGGGAGAGATTGTGAGCGTATTTCAGGGGATTTTTGAATGTTAGAGAAATGTTTCTCATTCTACACTCCATGCAAAAAAAAAGTTCTCTAAACTGATACTGATCCTTTAAATTGCAAAAATAGAGCCTTAACAAAAACACTCCACAAAGAAGAATGTGGTCCGAGTACACACTTACTGAGTATTGATAAAATTCAGTCCTAAATCATAAAGGACGGTGCATAAGAAAATTATCAGAAAAGTTTCTTATGCAATCCACTGCAACTGTAGAGAGATTTAGCTCTATTCTAAGCAATGCAAGTATTACTGAGGGACATTCAAATCTGTAAAACTAAGAGCCTGTGCATGAAGTGGACCTGGCCTGAAAGCATGAATAACTGGCCCCTGCAGTCTGCTCCCTGCAATAAAAATAGCAGCCAAATTATACCATTTTGCAGAAAAGAAAGAACACCACTGGCCTTGGGTTGGCCAGAAGAATGTAGAAAATAGGACATAGCGGGGACATACATGTATATTTAGTCAGCTTCACACAATGACACGTAATACACAAAAGAGCTGTAAGCTATCCACCTACGATTTCTGCAGCTTGTGCTTTGCAGCATTGTGGGAGGATTGGAACTAAAAACGTGGCACCCTTGCTCTAATCTGTGGAGTTTGCAATGATTTGTCAGCCATTTGTAGAGATGTGGCAGTAGATGGAGATTTGCCGATAGAGGTGTTGGGGACGATGGAAAGGTAGACAGGATCATACATAGTCTATCATCATCCAGGAATGATGTCTAAGGCTACTATAAACACAACACAACAACAAGACTAAACTACATCCCACAACCAAGCAGCCTCTGTGACTATAATGACCACTTTTATCTGGCCCTGGTGTGTGTGTGTGTGTGTGTGTGTGTGTGTGTGTGTGTGTGTGTGTGTGTGTGCGTGTGTGTGTGTGTGTGTGAATTTTCAAATTCCTCTCCTTTGCCTTCAGTTAACTTGTGAGCCGCCAAACATCCGGTTCTAGACGAAAACAAACCAAAGGCTTCAATCTTAATTGTTCTGCTCCTATCCAAAGGCCAAGAGTAGTTTAATGGAGAGATGGATATTCTTGTCTCGCTCACTGTGTTTGTTTGTCTCTGTGGTGCTGTAGAATGGGGGGGGGGTAGACAAGAGTAAATGGAAAGGAAAAAAAGAGAGCAAAATGACATTATGAGGCAGACAGAAAAGTGGGAGTTGTGTGTTGACTGTGGCGAGAAGGAAGTTTAAGCTGCAGATACAGGAAGGTGTCTAATCAACACTTGCTTTGAATCAGTAATGTACACTATTTGGCCAAATGTGGACACACTGGTGCAAATACATTCTTTTTTGTGTCAGGTTTTGAAGGGTTTGAGCTAGGCCTTTCAGTTCAAATAGACAGAAATTGTGGTACTATAACACCTTTGGCATGAATTGGAACGCCAACTGCGAGCCAGGCCTCATCACTCATCATCAGTGTCCCACTAATGCTCTTGAATGGGAGCAAATCCCTGCAGCCAGGGTCAAAGATCTTGTAAAACTCCTCCTCAGAAGAGTTGATGCAGTGGAATTAATGCCCACGCTTTTGAAATAAGATGTTCAACAACTACATGTTGACAACCCTGACACTTGACAAGATGATGGCGTATCTGTCTCCTCTGTGGCAATGATTATTGTCCCTCAAGAAAGCAAAGTGAAGAAACAAGAAGAAGTTCCCCATCTGTGCCAAAGATTTGCTCTCACACACCTATAATATCGAAAGAGGCTTTCATATCAGGCAACAGAAGACAGACACTTTTATGAAGATTTGAATTCCAGCGGTTTACTCTTGGATTTGAAAAGGTGAAACAGGATTAAGGGAGGACAAAGAGCAACAGGTATAGAAGATATGAGACAGGATTCAGGGGTGGATGCATGTGTGAATGGAGGCCGACAGACCAAAAAAAACACAGTGGCGTCATTGAAAGCACCATCTGGTGAACAATCCATCCTACAAGTGCATCAGTTGTTTGAGTTTCCCACACCCAGCGTTTGAGATTAGCTTTACATTTCCTATAAGCACTATCCATCAAGTGCTGGGTACTTGTCTGCTCGCACATCCACCGCAATTACTTTGATGTGACTAGAGTTCCCACAAGGTAGCCTTTGCCCTTGTCAAGCTAAACAAACATATATTAAGATGTATGCTCTTTGTGTCGCCAAGAACAATCATCCCAAGATACAACGCACAGAGTTTGGTCTCCCATGGCCGCGGTCCAGAGAAAGGCACCTTACCTCCCACCCAGTCATACGCACAACCCCCACTTTCTTTTGACTCATAGGAATGGCTGCCACCTTTTATTCACGGAAAAAAATTGGAATTGTTATGACTGTAAAGTCATCACAATCTGTTTTATCACAGCACGTTTTATTCACAACTGCTGTTCTCATCTGTGTCTAATGTAAATGTTGAACCCTTTGGCACCGCCACGAGCCGCTGCTGCCAAAATGCATTAAGCTTTACAATATCGATCAAGACATAAAACGCTGGCTCATTTTATCTGAGTATTCATATTCAGGAGCACATAAGCTCTGCTCCTTACACTGCGTTGGCAGAGAAGAGTTAAGGTGGGGCAAAGTTCTCTCCAAAAGTGCCAGCTGGCACAAAAACGCTGGTGTATTGGCAGCCGCCACGTCAACATGCCGTTTAACGTCACAGGGTGGTTCAAAGTGATCACAGTGCTGACTGAGCACAATAGATTTGACACAGCCTCATATTGTGCTGCAGAGAATAAAATCTTATTTTGGGTCGAGTCGCTCCATGGTGTATTTATTTGTTTCTGTAACAGTTTTTTTTTTCAGACCATCATGTTATTCTGAACAGGATCCAAGCTGCAATAAACTCTGACGCCCCAGAAAAAAAACATATGTTTGCTTCTTGGAATGCAAGCTGTCCTAAACACACACACACACACACACACACACACACACACACACACACAAACTCAATCACGTGTAAACCATCTATGTATTTTGGTCTCAGAAATGCCTCCAAAATGATCTGGTCATTTGACTGAACTCCCTCACTTCCTTATGCCATGTCTTCTTCACTCCACACATGTGACACACACAGACAGGCAGTCACACACACAAACCCTAAATTCATGTGCTCCTCAGACGCACAGTTAGTGCTAGGCGTGTCCGGTAGGAGTGTTCGGGTGGAGTTAACTGCCCCAGTGGCTGTAATTTGGTGACTGCAATTCCTAAAAAAAGGAACTGCTTGGCAGCTTCTCTGATGCCGCCAAGCTTGGATGTGGTGGCAAGCTGCTCAATGCTGCAGAGACGAGGCCTGACCAGAGCAGAGCAGGGAGCAAAGAAATGCAAAAGAACAAAAAAAGGCCAAATAAGACAACTGACCTGGGGATCCATGCCTGTGGGCACATGAGTCTCATTCAAAGAATGTGGATTATTTCAACATTCGTGCTGGTTGTAAGTGGGCTATGAATAGAGTTAACCTTATTGTTAAAAATAAAAAATGGAACAAACAGCAAATTCTACTAAACACAGAGCTCAATTTAACTTTGACTTTGAAAATGACACAGCCCTCCTCAGGGTGAAGATGATGACGCTACAGGGGAACTGTGAGTTTGCATTGAGACCAAATTATGATGAGACAGACAGGTGGAAGGACAGATTGGCAAAGAGAATCAGCAAACAGACCAGCAGGTGCAGGGTGGTCAACCCACAGGCTGGCTAATAGGCAGGCGGGCTAAGAAGGTCAGGAAACAGACAGATGAAGACCGTCATTTGAACTGTCTGACCATCGACCCCACAGACAGACACTGTTTGCTCTGTCTCTTTACAGTCAGGAGACTCAGTTAAATACACTGGTTCAAACCAATGTTTAATGGTAGTTAACCATTACTGGACATGAAGTCATCAGCACAGGACAGAATGAGGCCACGAGGGAGTCCTCAATGTTTGTTTGCATCATATTACGTGACAAAATAAAAACACAGCAAGCTATAATCAAGATTCTGAGACCACAGTTCTCTCAACACATGACAATCTGAGCGCTGTGTGCAGAGGGTGAATTAGGGCAGCGCAGATGTCTACCAGAAGGAGTTGACTTGATTGGCACGTTCCACCATCATTATTCTCCCCCTTGATCATGATTCAGGGACGTAAATGCCATGTGTTGCATTTAAAGTCCCATGGGAGCGTTGATTTGAGGATAAAGTGAGTGAAAAGAAAGGTTTCGCCTAATTATCATCATTAATGATCGCTCCCAGCGAGCAGTCTTTGGAGACTCATTGCGCCATCTGGTGTTAGTCCGGAGTAAAAATGACAGCGTCACATGCGCCGGGCAACAGGTTGCATTGAGTATCTAGATGATACGGATAATTATTTAACTATAATAATTGTGAGGGGGGAAACAAATAAACAACAAAAACATTCAATTGGTTACGAGGTGCAAGCTTTGTAAACAGTGTGACAACTGAACATATACAGCTCAGCAAAGTACAAGAAATGTGAACGTTAGCTGTAGCAGAGGAGTTCAAAGCTACTAGAATTGAAACTCTATTGATATAATTGAATTTCTTATCGGTATGGCATTTGCATATAATTAATAACATAATAAAAATCAGCTGGAAGAAGAAAGTTGCCCATTTACAAGACTGAAAAGTAAAATTAAAATAACCCATCACCCCTACCTTATGGATCAAATTAAGATATTATTCCAAAAAAGTTTGAAGGTTTCTCCCTGCGTGTGTCAGATTGTCCTGGAGATTTTTTTGAAGTCCTATATTTTTTATCACATTTACGGATTATTGCAGTATTTCCCTGTGACATCCAGCCGCAGCTCCTCCGCCACTGTGTGCCACTGCGAACCGAGTCAGGGCACCGTGTGTGCTAGTTCCAGTCCAAACCGAGCAAATGACTCAGAGCTGGGGGGGGTCAAGCCCATAAAGTTAACAAGCCAGCCTCCTTTCTCCCCTTTTTGGATGAAAGAAGAGAAGGAGGAAGAGGGGGAGAGGCCTGAGTACAGTAAGTAAGTGACATCATGCACATAGCATCGAAAACTTTAGAATATTATGGGAATGACATGGGAATATACTAAACCTCATAACACCATAACATATAGTATACGATTTGAGGTTCCTTCATATTGATGGGTGTTCCTGTTATATTTGTACATCCATTATATATATAACAGTGTTACTTTAGGGGAAATGTTATATATATATATATATATATATATATATATATATATATATATATATATATATATATATATATATATATATATATGTTACTTTAGTACTTTAGGGAAAATGTTCTATATGTATATAACAGTAACATAACAGTCTGGAACAGGTGGTGGAGAGGAGGACCCTGAAGAAACTATCATCCATATTGGATAACCAGGACCACCCTCTCCACCACCTACTGCAGGGACAGCGGAGCACTTTCTCCAACAGAATGATCCAGCTCCGCTGTCATAAGGACAGGTACAGGAGAACATTCCTGCCTACTGCTATAAGACTGTACAATAAATCACCTCGGGCCAAATCAAATCGTTAAACCTCTGCACTACTGTTTATTTAGTTGATTTAATATTATTCTGTTCTATTCACTGTGTATATAGTGTGCATTTTTTATATAACATCTTTACTATATTATATCTTGTATTTTTCTTTTTATATAATATTAAGATTTTTTTTACCTGTGACCTATTGCTGCTCTGTAACCTATTGCTGCTTGTAACAAAATAATTTCCCCTCGCGGGATCAATAAAGTTAGTATCTATCTATCTATCTATCTATCTATCTAACATTTTCCCTAAAGTAACATTGTGGCAATGTTTACTAAAGAAAAAGAAAGAGAAGGAGACGGTGCACTGTATATGAACTTTGTATCTCAGGGTGTAATTGACAAGTTTAACTTCTTTTGAAGAAAATTTAGATAAAAAACATTATAATTTTGACACTGCCAATTAAAACACGAGCTAAAGCTTTGTCTGAAACATATCAGACAGACTTCCCTGCAGTGGCATCACGGGGACCCTCAGTAAGCTGTTATTGTTGCTCCCATAATAACATCTTACAGTAAAGAGAGACAAGAATGTGTTTTTAAGCAGCTGTATTAAAACAGGTTTTATCTATCTATCTATCTATCTATCTATCTATCTATCAATCTATCTATCTATCTATCTATCTATCTATCTATCTATCTATCTATCAATCTATCTATCTATCTATCTATCTATCTATCTATCTATCTATCTATCTATCTATCTATCTATCAATCTATCTATCTATCTATCTATCTATCTATCTATCTATCTATCTATCTATCAATCTATCTATCTATCTATCTATCTATCTATCTATCTATCTATCTATCTATCTATCCATCCATCCATTCGTCAGAATGGATGGATGGATGTCACCATGTTCAGAGAACATGGTGACACCACTGAGCATTTGTATTTCTGGGACTGTGATTATAAAACCTATGATTTAGCATCTTCTCACGGTTTTCTATTATTTATTTATTTTTTTTTGGCAGGATGTAGTGTTCTTTCTCACTGACTCTCTGATTTCCTCTTCGTATTGCCAGCACCCAGAGAGAGGCAGCGAATTTGGCAAGCCACACCATCTGGGAACTTTTCCGCTCCTGTACAAAGTCGGCCACACAGGCGGGCGTTAGTTATCTACGAGTTATCCGTGAGCTCTGTTGCTTCAGGACTTTGACCAGCAAATCATAATCATTTTCCTCATCCTCCATATCAATACAAAAGCAGACATACAATCCTGCTCGTATTTCTGTTTGCTTATATACTGTCTCTCTCTCAAAGAGTGTATCCACAGTGGCGGAAAAGGCATGCAGGCCAGATCAATGCCCTGTAGGGGTGTTGGCAGGAGACAGAGTTTTGATAAAGGCCTTTGCAGATAACACTCCTCCTCTCTTTGCTTCCTCTCACCCTCATTTTGTAGGTTTAGTCTTTCACTCCATTTCTCACTCTTTATTTCTCTGTCTGCCCCTCTCTCCCTCTCTCTCTCACTGTGGTTCACTTGATTATGGTGTTGGTCTGTAGCTAGAGGGCTTGGCATCCAAATTAAACTCATTTTGTCCTACTATTTCTCAGCTAACATGTCTCTAGCGCACCCATTTGTTAGCTCTTGGGTAGGAGCTACCATAAGAGTGAGTGTATGTTACGATTTTGAGTGCAAGAGAGAGAAGTGAATAGAATTAACCAAAGTGTCGAGTGTGTTGCTTGATTTGGATTGCAGCCCAATAAAAGTTGACTTCAGAGTCATTAATGTTGCTGGCTATCAAGGAGAAGCAGAACAGGGGTGATGGCCGAGCGGTTAGCTCTCCTGCACTGCAGCTAGCACATTCTTGTTGAAGTCAAGTAGTTGACCCCACTGGAACCCAATCTCATGTTCTGACTCTACCCTCCAGCTTTCTCCATTCCTCGCTTTATCTGCTTATGCCTGATGCCCATCTGAGTCACGAAAAGAGATTCTTTTGCTGGCTTCTCTGTGTGTGTACTGGTGCTTTTTTGTTTTATCAGCAAGCACCCCCCTACCCTGCTTCTCCAATAACAAACACAGGAAGCTGCTGGCTGTCGCTGGGTAAAACAGACGGACCAAGGGAGCACTGCGCTGCTCTACAGTCAACTTCGTTATCAAACAGGCTCTGGCCTCAGCTCGACGGGATGCAAAACATCTGTTGGGTGTGATGGCACGTCGGTTTAACAGTTTAGTTATGTCACACACAGGATGATGGATAGCAAAGAAGTGGCAAGCCTGTCAAATTTGTGACAAGCCGTGGAGGGGAGGTTTAAGGATTTAAGATCAAAGCTGGAGCATCCATCTGTGCAAAACTACAAAAGAAAGGAATCTGCAAAAAGAGATCTGATGCAGTTTTGATCTTCTCTGCCTGTACATGCAGGAACTGCAGTATAAATGTAAATGTGTAGTTTCTTAGACAGTAATGTGCTGTTTGCAAAATGACTGTACAATTATGGAGAATGGAGACTGCACCACATGCACAAGACCGAAAGCAGAAATCTAACATGTGATTACATGCCCAGGCTGAGAGAGTGAAAAGTAAATATGTGTGTGAGTGTGTGTGTGTGTGTGTGTGTGTGTCTGTGTATGTATTCATATTACACGTTCAAACCATGCATGCACTGTGCTCTCATAACGTTGTTGACTTTGTCAGTTGTTCGCCTCTCAATACCCCAGCTTCATTCTCTCTCGTATTAACTCGAGTCTGCAGGGGACCTTCTGTTCTTCATTTAGAGCAGCTCTCTGTTGAAAACTCATACCTGGAGTGCACTGCCTGTAAATCACAACAGTGAGCACGACTCAACATTTTATCATTTTAATTATATGCATTACTTTAAGTGACATACTGCAAAGTGTATTGAGTCTTTGCACGGGTGAATTATCAAATTAGAGAGACTGCTGCACTTCCATCAGCCCTCATTACATAATTAGTTTGTTTTTGTGTGAGTGAGACTGCAAATACATACAGATATCATGTTTGTTGCAGCCGTATTTGGTGTAAAACAACTGACGACATTGTGAGTTGAGGTGTCTATGTTCACTTCAGAGTTTTTGGTAATAATACATGATGATAGGGACAAAAGGTTGTTGTTTCAGTGAAAACAATGCAAGTTTGTGCTTTTTTTGTTGGCTCTGTTATGTTCCCACCAAGACTGTGTTAAGGGTATCTGATGCAGAAAAGTTGCGGGCAAGGCTCTCATTCACTCCACACTCACATCAAAGAGATGAAGGAGCCGAAGAATGGTGCATTGTCATGTACGTAACGGTGCAGGAGGGCGAAGGGACAAGCAGCAGAATATGGAAAGTGAGATACAGTTGTGCCGAAAGATACACAGAAAGAGAAAGAGAGAACATTGCAATTTGGGAAGTCAACAAGGTTGGCAAAACACAAGAGAGAGCTTCTGTGGCTTTAGTTCCCAAACAGTGAAAGAGCTCTGAGCGTGCTCCAGCTCTCCGTCTCCTTTCCTTTTGGTCTTCTAGCCACATCTTATTGGAATCAGCGAGGCATGACCTGCTGCTTTTCTCATCTTTCACTGAGCTCAGAGACTTTCTGAGAACAATCGCTGTATTGTGTCTTGAAAGTCAGCTTGCTGTTCTCCCCTTAGGTCCAGTAACCTCACCTTTTTCCCCGTCTTCCCTCCTGCTAACAAAAATAATGGGCAGCCCCAGTCCTCTCACGCACATATACTTGCACCCCAATTACTGTACACAATCCGATAGCGACTTACGTCATCCATACATGTTTGCAGGCCCGGACTGAGGCCCCCCTCACAGTCAGAGTGTCTTTATTTGCTGAGCGGTTGGTGGTGGAAGTTTGTGTTGGAAGTCATCTGGTGATAAGGGAACCTGCGTGATGTTTATATTTTCCTTCCTAATGGGGCCCTTAGGTTCACACTGTGTCACCAGACAGTTTTACCATCTCTCAGAGACCCCATGCTGCAGTCCCAAGATTTGACTGCTTGATGACCGGCCGGTATCCCTCTCACATCCAAACACCCCTGCTTTATTTTCACTTACACTGACTAAAGGCTCCACAAACAAGCCCCAGACTTAGTCTAGAGACATAGGTTAATCCATTTCAGTCTTTATTCTCTCAAAAACATCAATTAAATACTTTATACTTGAATGAAAATACCTGTGCTTTGAGCAGCTCTTGATTCCACCACAGTGTACTCATCATTTACACTTCAAAGAGCATTTTTTAAAAATGATTATTTCCATAACTGTGTAAATTACACATTTGCTTTTGTACATACAAAAATATGACTGTCATTTTCCTAATCAAAGGTGAGATGTGAAAGAAAAAGATGGGTTTGGGGATGATAACATAATAGCCCTGACAGACAAAGCAAACTACACGATGATGCTACTTTTCTGTATACCCTGCCTACAGAAAAAACCCCTGAAAGTATTGGTTAGCTGTGTGTCACGATGATGCACATGCGTATATTGTGGGTATGCATCTGTCCATGTAAATCCTTCCCACTGTGTGGTCTATTGGTCATGTGAGAGCCTCTGTTGTGGATAGAGGACCAGTCCCTGATCATCAGTGAGACAGGAGAAGGCATTTGGGGGAATCCTCTCCACATCCAGCAGATTATTTTCCAAGTGGATCGAAGCCAAGGTGGAGCCAGAATTACGAGGGTGGCACACTCCCCACTGCCTCACCAGCCTGTAACCACAAAATACGTACACTTAAATTTAGAAATACTACATCCAAGGTCTTTATTTTCCTTCCACAAGTGCTGATTTGTTAGTTTCCCCAAAAGCACAGAAAAGTGTGAGCTGTAAAAGTGCTTTGGCAAACAATGTTGGAACATGCCGTTTGACGGCGTAACAGTTGATATAGTTGCGAGTGATGGAAAATCACATTAAACTTAAAAAAATATATGGAAAGTATGCTTCTACCTGATCTGGTTGTTGTCCAGTCTCAACACCTGCAGGTTCTTGAACTGTCGAACGCAGCGAGGGACCTCAACCAGACGGTTGTTGTCCAATAGAAGCTCACCCAGTGAGCGGTACGTTCCAACAAAAGAGACTCGTTCCAATCCCTCATTGCTCAAGGTATTGTGGGATAGAAGCAGAGACTGTAGGCTGGACCGCATGTGACGGAACGTGAAGGCGGCGATGTGACTGATGTTGTTGTGTTGGAGGCTCAGTTTATGGAGACGACGAGGCAGATTCATTGGGATAGAGGTGAATTTGTTGTAGGACAGGTCCAAGGCCTCCAGGGACCTGAGAAGACACAGAAGAATTGTGACTCTCAGTGACACATCTACAAGAAGACCTCCAAAATAAAACAATCTACTTATACATTGATTATAAAAAGCAATGTCAGGCTGTTGCACTGTTGGCCCGTCCATCACTTTGGTCCAGACAGAGGTCTCTCAACAATTACTGTATAAGATTGCATTGATGACATTCATGGTCCCCAGAGGATACATCGTACTACGACTTTTTCCTCTAGCACCAACGGCAGGTCAAAGTTTGCACTTATCCTGTGAAATACCTCAACATTTACAGGATGGTTTGACACAAAGTTCGGTTCATTTATGGTTCCCAGATGATGTATCCTGAAACTTTGGTGATCTCCAGATTTTCCTCTAGTGCCACCATGAGGTTTTGTGTGAGATGTCTCAACAACTATTGGATAGATTGCTTTGACGTTTGATACCCACATTCATGTGCACCTCAGGAATTCTTTGGTTTATGACAAAATACTTGCAAAACTAGTAACATTTTAATCAGCCTCAGCTGTGCTTTGTGTTTAGAGCTAGGTAAAAAATGTTGACACGCTAAAGTAAGCTGGTGATCATGTTGAACCTTACACCTGCTTGACATCAGCATGTTGGCATGTTTTACAGAGCTCTAGATTAAATATAATAATGAATGCCCACTTCCACTCTAATTCCAAGGCATTTAACTGCAGACCTGATGTTTTATAGTTACTGGGCTCCCGCATAGTGCTGTTGGGGAGGCAGCGAGTCAGGATTGCAGAGTGGGAGGCAAGGCTGCTGGGAAATCATGGGAGCAGCTGGGGGGAAAATAATGGGTCCTAAGGGGGTGCAATGTAAGAGAGTAAGGCAGTCTGAGGGGGAATTTGTGGCTGAGCGGCGAATAAGGGCTATGAAAATGTTTGGTTTGCAGGGAAGAGAATGGACGGCCATAGATGGAGGACTAGGTTTCAGGGGCCTGAGGTGAAGATGCCTTACGAGGGTTTAGTGTTTTTGTTTTAAGATCCAACACAGCTGTTGTGAGTTTACAGCACAGCTCACCGCAGGAGAGGAACCTCATTTCCTGTCCATTCATTTCCATCCATAGACCACACTAAACAGCCAATGGACGCAGAACACACTAAGGTGGGAACCCAATCACTGCACAGTAAAGTAAAATTGGGACCAATGCGGAGAAAGAGAGTGAAGGGTTATGGATGTAGGAGACGCTTGGGCTGGCATCTGTCTGACTGATATTCAGTGCTTCAGCATTTCTGTACTCATAAAGGTGACTTACAGTAAGACCTCTGCATTAACTCACCTCCCTTGAACTTTACAACTCCCAGGTTACATTAATCACTGGTGTTTTTGTGGGGTTTCTATTTCCATGAGATAGATGGTGTGTGTCAATGAGAAGGGGTTAAAATCCCCAAATCAATCAAAAGCAACTTCTGAACATTTGTCAGTATCCTAGTAAAGTTCACGATTAGCATGAGGCCTTCCTGGCTCAGTTTGGTCAAACAAAGGCCACTATAGGCCTCAGGAAATCTGAGATATAGGTTATACGTCTCTCTGTTTAACAGAGGTGTAATAAAACATCACATTAATACAACAATAAATGTTTTACTGAAAATAAACAAACATATGAGCCAGGCAGGCTTTTTATTTTACCTATAGGTATTGTGGCAGTTATAGATTTCTGTGAAAATTCGGTTTCTACTTGAAATTTTAAACCCTGTAATGTATCATTTTATCATCTTCTCAGTTGCAGTTCAGACCAGTTGTGTGCTGATTTGTATTCTAAATTTCCAGGAAGCTCAGCAGCAGTCCACCGCTGCTTAGAGCTCCACATGGTATTAATGAGCAGAGGGACACACAGTCCTCTCCTCTCAGAGTCCTCCACTCTCAACACAACTGGCACACACACATCAACACACACACATGTTGACAGACACAGAGATGTGCCAAGAACATGTATAAACAAACACAAACATATGAATTTGAAAACAGACACTGTACATACAGTGTATTCAATAAAAGAGGCACACACATGCACTCCTTTTCCAAGATGAATTAATTACTATAACATTTAAAAAGAGGCACAACAATCACACAAAACAAAATGTGTGTGTCCATCTTGTTGTGCAAAGCATGGCAAGGAGTAATCAAGCTGATGGTCTGCTCATCCTCAGGGTGCTGGGTTCTAATGGGAATCAGCACACAGAGGGCTTTGTCTGTAGA